>NW_017732558.1:369295-374006 GCF_001890085.2 Hipposideros armiger
CTCATAACCAGCAGTCTGGGAGGACTTGCTTGGGACTAGTCTTTGCTCCACTTGGTGTCAGCTGGGGCAACGCAAAGGTTGGGGGCTAGAATCATCTAAAGATGTGCTTATGTGGCTCATCTTAGTGCTGGCTGTTCTTTGGGACCTCAGCTAGGACTGTGGCCAGAACAACTGCACACGGCCTCCCCATGTTGCTTGAGCATCTTCACAAAATGGTGGCTGGGTTCTAAGAGCAAGTGTCCCAAGAAAGAAATCCAGGAAAAAGCGGTATAAGTATCCCCCACTTTCCAAAAGTTCACTTCATGCCACTTTGCTTTTCCAAAATACCTACATTAGTACCTGCTTTCTCTAACTGAAAGAAATCTGAAGAGGGTTTTTGCTTTTAAGAAAAAGGTGGAAAGTAAAAATAGCATTCAGCTTTTGTTTTGCAGCAGCTGTTATAGAGGCAGTGTGCACCCCCTCCCCAGCAGCAAGAGTGACCCTACTAAGCTCTCTCCCCGGAACTACACTCAGCGCATCAGCATCAAGCAATATAGCTTTGAGCTGTGTCTGTGAGCATCTGCGCTTTAACTCCATTTATTTTGTGCATCTGTTTGCAAGGTGTGTCCTAAGTTATCAGGAAAACCTAAGAGAGCTCATAAGGATGTTAAGCTTAGAGTAAAACTGGATGTAATTAAGCATATTTGGTATGATTTGGTAGGTTATTTTTTGGGTCTGTGAATGCTCAAGAATTTCGCCATATAAATTAATGGTAAATTACTTCTTTGCTTTACACTGTTTCTGCTTAGAAATTTTCTTTTATTAATGCACTACTTTCAAATAAAGGGGAAAACCTTTTATGTGCTCCTTCTGCTTCATTCTATTCATTGAGATGTCACAACAGTTTCCACACAGTTTCAAAAGGAGGGGAAAGAGATTCCATCTCCCTGTGGGAAAGTGCCAAAGTTCAGGAAAAACATGTGGAAAATAGAGCTGTGACCATTTGTGTAAAATACAATCTACCACAAAACCATTATGTTCTCTTAGGCCACTGTAAAATCAAAGCTTCAAAGGAACGATGCCAACATTCTGACTCCATGTAAAACTTCCAAGGTTCTCCAATGACCCCAGGACTGATGGTTTGAATCCTCTGATCCAGTGGGTCAAACCCACCTGTGTTATTGTTGTTGTTGTTCCAAACCAAATATGAAATACCTGCATTTTCTTGCAAACAGTTCACTTCTAATCAGAGATAACTTATGTACTAAAACCCTGGATCCATCTTGTAAGCAAAGCTGTTGGAATAAAGCTGGCTATTAAATCTAAGTAAAGCTGGCTCATAAGTGATCTTTCATGGACGGAATTTGGAATGGAGATGCCTGGTGGGGAAGTGCACAATGCTAAAACAAGGCCACCGTGGATTTGGGAGTCATCAGATCTAGAGAAGATTTACTTCTGCTGTTACTGCTGCCATTCTTGATACTAAAATGACATGCTCTGCCTGCTTCTCTCCTGCCCTCCTCTCATCCTTACACCTGAAAGGCAAATAACATAGGGTGAGAATGAAGGCATCTCCTCCCTGGCCCCCAAAGGGAATAAAACACAGGCAGCTGCCAGGACAGAGTAATAAAGTCTATTGTTTAGTCTGCTACCATTCAGTTTGGCAGGTGACTTCCACAAAAGACAGACACGTGAAACAGAAACACAGAAACTCAGAAACTGTGGAGGGTGAAAAAGATAGACTTCAGAGACTAAAATCTTAATGTGACAAGCAAAGAGGGATCAAATTGTCCTTTCCACAATCATGGTTATTTTATTGGTTCAAGACAGCAGAAAGCTGAAACAAGCATGAAGAAAAGTTGTGTTTATCCCTAACCCTCTGGAAGGAATCTGTCATCTAAGTGAAAGCCATAACCTTTATATGATAGGAAGGTCATTGTTATAAGACTGAAGGAGTTTCTCTCTGTGAGTCAAATATAGTTCAAGCTTATTTACAACTTCACACAATTCATACTATAGCCACATTCCTCTACCACACAGCCAGTCCTGCAGGCCATCAATTTCCTTCATTTTCTGCATCCCAAGGAAAATTGGAAAAGGCCACATAAGTGGCGATTTGGGGACCTCCAGCCTTGTAATATTCTCCATAGAGGCTGTGAGGTGTTGGGGAGATAAAACTGGCATGAATGTTCTAGTTCTCACTAGGCCATTGTTTCCTGCTCTTCTTAACTTCTTGGCTGTAGACTTCAGGGCTCCTTCTGAACAAAGCATCCACTTTTCTTTTTTCCTTTTTTTCCCCAATGTCCTGTGTTCCTTAGGGGTCCACCCCCATCCCTTTATGTTTCATGTGGTTTGGGTGGGAACTGCACCCGAGATCCTTGGTGGACATGTGACTCAGTGATTAGTTTAAGGCTCAACATATAATGACAGATCAAATCAGAGCTAGTACTTTGACTATTTGAAGTGAATGTTTGATGTGATATCTGAAGATGTAAATCTGGAGGTGCCAGAAAACTAAGGAAACTAGAGATGAGAGATGGAGATAGAAACTGGGTCCTGATGACACAGTTTGAGCCCTTAGATTCAACTACATAATTGTGACTCTGCTCCCTGGACTTCTCCATCATGTGAGCTAATGAAGCCCCCTTTTCACACCAATCTTAACTCTTTTATTCTATTGATTGTGTTATTTGCAAAGCAGTTCATAGCCATGTCTACTCTGAAAAGGTCGAATTCATTGGCCTCTATGTACAACCCCAGCTTTAACTGCTGGGTATGATCCTATTGTGGATACATTGGGTCTGCTCACATCTCTGTGGTTAATAATAAGACTACAGAGGAACAAGGTTTTTCCATCCTCAACTGAGGCCTCAGCCTTGGAAACCAGATAATTCAGAGTTAAACTTGAAAACAAGCTTTATTCTTAACTGCTTTTTCAATCTCAGATAATATATAAATAATTATTTATACAGGAACAAAAAAAATGATGGTAAAAGATAGTGGATCCAACTGTGAAGTTGTTTGGATTTATTATAATAGCTAATGTGGGCATAACTGGTGGCATATTAAGAAAAACCCTAAGTTCAAAGCTCTGTTCTATTCATGAATCCAGGTTTGCAGGCTTTATGATCTNGGAGCTGTGTGGAGGAGTCACAAACAATTCCTTTGCCCTTGAACAATTACATTTGGTTGTCAGAAGACAGAACAGATTGTGTTGTTTGGAATGCAAATTTAAACACCCAAAGACAACGTAATAAACTGTCAGGAAACGAGTCATTTAGAGACCTGCCATTTTTCCCCGTCCCGTTCTACAGAGCATCTTTAAGTATCTCACTGTGTAAATCTTTTAATATTGCAAAGGTCACACAGTGAGAACTGGCCATGTTAAAAGCAGACTCTCTTTTCTAAGGATCCACACAGATATATTGGGTTATCGGAAAAGTCATGACGTAATTTTTTCTATGTTTTTCATTGCACAAATGCGTCATGACTTTTCCGACAACCCAATATGAACACTCTGCTTGTGTGTTCTTTAAAAATACTCAGTGTGAAAAACACTGATAAGACTTGACTGGCAGGGAAGCCTCCATAATTTTTCTTGATGGCTGGAACAAGCAGGGAGTTCCTTTTCTACTTCTTTATTCTTTACATGCCAGCCATTTCTAAGCCCTGCCCATTTTATCTCTCAAGAGATACCTCTTTTCTCTGTCACCAATGTCACTACTTTAGTTTAGGCCAGAGTTCTAAACCTCTGGCCAATGATTCTCCTAAAAGTTACTTGCAATTTTTTAAAATATATATTTATTAATGTATGTGCAACGCATTTGGTTTCTTCAGTACTATATTCTCCTGGTTTCTTTTCTCCAGTGGTCCCATCCAGATCTAACATCCTCCCCACCATATGTTAGTGTTATTTTGTATTGTGTCCTAGGCTTTCTTCTCTGACCCTATTCATTCATTTTGGGACCTCTCCACTCTCAGGGCTGTGTTATCGTCTACCTGTTGATAGTGTTTTGATTCTTATTTTCAGTATGGTTCTTCCTGCTAAGTTCTGGTCCTATAGATCAGCTCCCTACTTGGCTATATTGAATATATATTTAAATTTCTGCTTGGATATCTTACAGGAACCTCAAGTTCAGCATGCCCCAAGCTGCATCCATTATCTTATTTCTAGACCCAAAGTCCTTCCTACGAAGGGTCTCCTTGCATAGTGGCACACAACCAACCCAATTGTCCAGTCTAGAAATCTAGAACTTGTTCTGACTCTTCTCCATCCTTATCTGACATCTAATCTGTCAAGAAACATATCCTGCATATTATACCTCCAAGATTTCAAAAATGTCCATTTTTATCCACTCTTAGTGCTGCCATCCTCATCCAAGCCACTGTCATCTCTGGCCAACATCCTCTGGGCCCTGTCTACCTGCCCAGGTTTATTTCTCACCATCCGGCCCTCCCCACGCATCGTTCTTCCCATACTGAACTTTCATTTTTTTAAACACATGTGCCATTTTCTCCCTCACTTCTGGGTCTTTGCACTTGTTCTCCTCTGAAACATGCAGTATTCCCACATCTGCCTTCGCCTAGCTGACTCAAATCAGTCTACATGTTTCAGTTTATACTTCGCTTCCTTTGAGAACCCTTCCCTGAACCCTTGATTGGGTTCTGCACTGTTGTTATTTTTGGTTTTCTGTCCTAATCCCTAATCTCTAGGACAAAGGCTGTTCTTTTT
>NW_017732558.1:378271-391642 GCF_001890085.2 Hipposideros armiger
TTTGTTCTATCACAAATAAAGCTATAATATATATTTTTTGTCTCTATTACCTATTACTATCTTTAAAATTCTGAAAATAATATACTGCCTTACAGGTTCATTGAACTATTATTTATGGGGTTTTGCAAAGTTCCTGAGAACCAAATGAATCTACAGGATCACAAAACTTTGGAGGCAGATGGATTTTTTTTTTCTTTTAAGTAGAATCTTACATCTGGGCTACACAATGGCTGTGGTACCATATGCCGAGGGAGCAATAAGCTGAAAGATCATCATGTGACATACTAAAATCCCAGAAAGAGAACAGGACACTTATCAGCATTGCCTGGAGACAGCCTGACTTCATGTCTGCTAAACTCACGGCTAAGAAGCAAATAATACTGTTTATTTAATCGGTACCTAATGAGAGGACCAGATAGGAATTATTTTTCGTAACACTCTGTCTTTTTATATTTACTTGATTGGACAGTAATTTCAAAGGAGTCAAACATAATTAATTGCGGAGTGGGTAAACTGTATGTGATTGAAGTAAAGTAAGAAAAAAAAATAACCATATGAAGCTAAGATCTGGAGGAAAAGGGGTCAATAGCTATATTAATCCCCTCAGTGACTTTGGGAGTGTGCATGGTAACCTCTCTTGGTGTACTGTGGACATGATATAAATGATAAGTAACATCAGTAACTTTACTCTCCAGATCTGAAACACATCAGCCTGTGCAAATATTGTCACTAAATAATGCTCCAAAACCTCACACTTACCAATGAGCTAGTGGACCTCATTATTAATACCCTTTGATTCTGGTTTACTTTTATCACCAAATAAGCTCAAGCCTTCAAGAAAGTGACTTTTAACTAAGTGATGCAACTGCATTAAGGTCATTGGACTGGACTCATCTGATGGTTGTCAACTCTACTAATTAATTATGCTCCCATACTGCTGCTGTATTTGTAGGCCATGCAAAACTAATTCTTGGGTCAAGACTTCTGATTCATCACTCGTCCTCTAAATCCCTGTAGGGAGGGACAGAGATTATGAGCAATAATCAAAGAATGAGGCTTTGCTCATCCCTTTCTGTCACTCCACATCCCAATTCATCAAATAATTCCTCCAAAATACAGCTTACACCCTTCTGGTCCCCTGAACATCCATTTCTACTCCCCAGTTCCTGCCTCTGTTCTTTCTCATGGTCTCCACTCTTGCCAAAATTCATTTTAACATATTTTGTTAAAATCTAATCACTTCAATTTGACCTATGAGGCCTTTGTATGGTTTGAATTTTGCTTTCCATCTTTCCTCATTCCATTCCTACCTCCTAAATAGCCTGAAATCCTTTCTCTGTCTCTTCACATGGTGTATGACTTTCTCAAACTTCAGGACTCGCATAAATGCTTCCTCGTCAGAGAAGCCTTCTCTGATCCCATCTCTACAGCAAGCCAGTATCATAATCTTCCCTACTCCTGTTTATTTCTTAGTGATATTTATGTGATCTTTTTGTTCGTGCATTTGTTTCTATGTTAATGATCTTTCTCTCACTAGACTATCTGTTCCATGTGAGCAAGAATTTATCTGCATTCAAAACACCATATTCAACAAATACTTGTTAAACTATTAAAATCGTTTGCTCAAGCAAAGTCAATCTCTCAGTCCTTGGAGAACCAAATTCTGAAATGGATGATTGTCTCATGTCCTAGCATGTTAAAACCAACTTGTACCCCTCCCTCACCAATTCTTCTGCCACCCTAGTCCATTTCTCAGTCTCCCCCTTACTATCAGTATGGCTTAGGCAAATCCTATCACCCCTCTTATCGCAACTTCTGATACATAGGCAATCACATATTTGTGCTGTGGTGGTTAATTTTATGTGTCAACTTAGCTAGTCCATGATACCCAACTGTTTGGTCAAATACCACTCTAAATGTTATTTTGAACATATTTTTGTTGCTGTTCTTATGTTTTTAACGATACTCAACATTTTCTTGCCTGACATTTTCTTAGACTTTATTGTTTAGAGCAAAATTGAATGGAAAGTGCAGTAATTTTCCAATGCTCCTTGGCTCTACATACACACAGCCTCCTCCACGATTGACATCTCACTCTGGAGTGGCACATTTCTTACAATTATTAACCTACATTGACACATTGTTATCACCCAAATACCATAGTTTACATTAGGGTTTGTTCTAGGTATTGTACATTCTATGGGTTTTGACAAATGTATAATGGCATGTATCTGCCATTACAGTACCATACAGAATAGTTTCACTGCCCTAAAAATTCTCTGTTTCACCTATTCATCCCTTCTTCCCCCAAACCCTGGCAACCACTGATCTTTTTACTGTCTCCATAGTGTTTTGCCTTTTGCAGAATGTCATAAAGTTGAAACCATACAGTACATACCCTTTTCTGATTGGCTTCTTTCACTTAGTAATATGCATTTAAAGTTCTTCCATGTCTTTTCATGGCTAGATAGCTCTTTTTTATTTTTTTTAGTACTCATAGTATTTCATGGTCTGGATGTACCAGTTTGTTTATCCATTCATCTACTGAAGAACATCTTGGTTGCTTCCAAGTTTTGGAAATTATTAATAAAGCGGCTGTAAGCATCCATGTGCAAGTTTTTGTATGGACATACATTTATGTAAATAACAAGGATCATGATTGCTGCGTCGCATATTAAGAGTGTGTTTAGTTTTATAAGAAATTCCCAAACAGTTTTCCAAAGTGGCTGTACCGTTTTGCATTCCCACCAGCAGGGAATGACAGTTCCTGTGGCTCCACAACCTCACTAGCATTTGGTATTGTCAGTGTTCTGGGTTTGGCCATTCTTATAGGTATGTAGTGGTATGTCATTGTTGTTTTAATTTGTTATTCCCTAATGATATATTATATAGAACATCTTTTCATATGTCATCATCTGTATATCTTTTTTGGTGAGGTATTTGTTCAGGTCTTTTGGCCTTTTTTTAATTGAGTTGTTCATTTTCTCAGTGTTGAGTTTTAAAAGTTCTTTGTATATTTTGTATAACAATCCTTTATCAGATAGGTCTTTTGCCAATATTTTCTACCAGTCTATGGCTTGCCTTCTCTTTCTCTTGGTGAAGTATATTTTTTACACGTAATTAACTATTAGATCAGTAGACTGTGAGTAAAATATGTTATCGTCATAATGTGTGTGAGCCTTTTCCAATTAGTTGAAAGCTTTAAGAGCAAAGACTGAGGTTTCCTGAAGAAGGAATACTTATCAAGACTGCAACACACAAACCCTGCCTGGTTTTTCAGCCTGCAGCCATTGGAATTGAGACTCAAGACTGCAACATCAACTCTTATCTGAATTTCCAGACTGTCACATGAATTTGAAACTTACTAGGTCCCACAATTGCATGAGCCAATCCCTTAAAATAATGCTTGCTCTCTCTCTTTCTCCAAATATACAGAGGGTGCCAAAAAAATGTATATGCATTTTAAGAAAGGAAAACTGTATTTAAATTGTAATACTCAATATATACTGCTAACAAAAGATGAATACAAGTCACGTTTGACTTCTGCAATTACAAGAGGTGCTCAAAATGGTTACCATCAGCATCCAGAAACTTCTGATTATGGTGAACTACTGCTTGAGCAACATTGACCAAAGTGTCCACTTGTATACATTTTTTGGCACTACAGTATATATACATATACGTGATACACACACACACACACACACACACACACACATATATAGTATGTATGTGTATTAACTCCTTGAACTAGATTAAAAACATCAACGTGATTGGAATGAAATGAATTCTTCATGTGCAAGTGCTTTGCTAGTGATAAATTTCTACAAAAATCAAAGACTAGCATTCTTATCTGAATTCTAGGCAAAGGAAATCTTGTTGGGTCAGCCCTAAGAAAAATAAAGATAAGTATACTCTGATACCGTCAGAATTCCTTCTCCATGCCTGTGTCCCCAGCGTCTGATGCCTCCCTTTGGTTCTCAGTTGCCCAGAGCCCTCTGATGGAAAAAGTAGAAGCAGAGTAGCAGAGTGGCATCAGAACTCAGGCGTTCCTACCCATCAGATCTCAGTGCAAATCCCAGCGCTTTCACTTACAGCTGTACTTAGTATGTCAATGTCTGATATCATTCATCTCTAAAATGGGAGCATTGTTTTAAAAATAAGTGCAATGACACGTGTCAAGTGCTCAGCACAGAATTAGCACTTAACTCATGTCAGCTGTTATTATCACTATAAAGTGCTTCTCCAACAAATGTTCAATATACGTCAGTCACCTAGTTTGCTCTGCTCTGTGCTCCAAATCGTATGCTTTTGCGGATACAAGTCCTTCGGCCTGATCTTCCTTAGCCACATTATCTGTGTTTTCCAAAGCCCAGCTTACTCTCATTTCATCTATGACATTAAACTGATTTAGTCCCCAGTGAATTATCACAGTTCTTACTTTTTGTAGCTAGTCATCATTTGTTACTTAAAATATAATAGGGATTTGTGCCCGAGTCTGCTTTAAGCAGTTGCATGTATGCCCAGTTCCATTTAATCCTTATGACAACCTTCTAGAGTACGTACTGTCATAATTACATATTGAGAAACTGAAGCTTAGAGAACTTAAGTAACTAGTTCAAGGTCCTAGAACTAGAATGTGGTGATCATGACCTGAAAATCATTACATATGATGCTCTTTCCCCCTAATCTTTGAAGGCATTGTCTAATTATTTGGTGAATGAATACATGAAAGGCTGAATATAGCTAAATGGCAGATTGTTGAAAGCCCTAGGGAGTAAGGATTGTTTGGCATTGAGACAGGTAGGAACACAGGTGGGTGGCTCTTCCTGAAACTCAAGTTCTTCCAGCACTGACTTGGAGAACCATGTGCCTAAATTTCCTATACCCCGGATGAAAAAATGCTGTACTTTGGACACCTTTAGTTGCTGACAGTTTTGTTCCTTGGAACTTTCCTTGCAGATAAGTTTCATTCTGACAGAAATTTCAGCAATCATGTTATGAACTGCTAAAAAAAAAATAATAACACATGTGCTGCAAACATTTCATTCTTGTTTGGTCACATCAAAGTACAGAAGGCAGTGTTCTGTTGTTTGGTTACACTTTTAACAAAATTAATCAAGTTCAGTGATTCTTCACCTTGATGTTGCTAGAATTACCTGGAGAGTGTTCAAAGATTGTCATTTAATTGAAATTCCTGGAAATGGGGCCCAAATATCAGAATCTTATAAAAGCTTTCTAGGTGATTCTAGTGTGGAGCTAGACATGAGAACCCCTAATCTAGGGTAATCTACAGCTCTTATGATATTTAGGAGAAATAAGCATATAGAGAACATCTTTCCTTTGTTGAATTTCATATTGAACTACAACAAAAGGACAAGAAAAGCATATATTGAAGAGATAGTAGGCATGAATATGAAATTTACCAATCAATGAGTAAAAGTCTGTAGGTAAAACATTGATGTGATAAACTTGGTGAAGACAATTTCTCCTCACCTGCCTGTGATGAGAGCAGGTATAATATTGGAAGAAAACCACTTGGTTCCAATGAGATGGTGGGAAATGGCCATGGTATTAAGATGCTTTCTATTTCTCTAGTGGTTTCAAGTCATGTTCTGTGTCAAAGAGAAAGGTTTGTTCATGACAATATAGTTCTGAGAGTTCAAAATAGTGGTATGAACACACAAGGAGTTTCAGACCAATATCTGAGGGCTAGTATTCAGAAACCTGTCAATGGTACAGTCAATTATGTTCTCACTGATCCTAAGTTAAAAATTCCCCAATGTATTACATATGTATGTCTCTGCCACATGGTTGGATTAACTAATGTCAAATCATATTTAGTTGTGGTATAAGGCCCAGTTCTACCCCCAGCAAACCAATACATGATTTTCTGGACCATTATAAATAGAAATGACAGCCATCTTGTTTTTGTGGAGAGACTTAACCCATTATAGCAGACTAATCTTACATTGGTAACCAATCTGGGAATAAAGACCCACACATTATATTTTCTCCAATTGCTTCTTGGTTGCTGACCCATAAAAAGAGCAAAGCAATGTGGTAATGGATATGTGGGCAGCATAGGTTTTAATACTACTATAATCTTGATCAGTCCTCTCCAAAACACTCAGCCCAGTAGTGGAGAAAGATATGTTTAGAACAGGCAGTTGTGTCTAGCTTGTCTTAGGCAGGATGGGAAAATTTATCTACATAACCTTGGCAATTTCCTTGGACTCTATAGCATTCTACCTAAAGGAAACCAGCTGAAGTTGCTGGTGACCATATCTCATCCTCCATGCTGTCTCCACTCCCCCATACACAGACATGCATTTGATAGAATCTCAGCCTTTTGTGAGAGATCAAGACAATCATCAGGTGCTATGAGAGAGGAAAACTAAAAATTACTAGACAGTCAAGTGTAAAAAAGAAAACAAGAGCATGTAAGGAGGAAATAAAGTTCCTGGATAGTTAAGTCAGGAAATGTGTAATGTCGTCTCTACTATGACTGGACTCGCTAGAATCTGTTGATTAGAAATGCCAAGAAGCCAACATGAAAATCAGAATTGAAATATTTATGTCAAGAGGAAATACATTGTTTCCTGGATGTTTAGAATATTTACACTCAAAACATAAGAAATAAATATTGAGGGCCGGCCAAGTAGTGCGTTGCTCAGGAGTGGGCTTGGGGCGCCAGCTCTGAGCAGCAGGGCCCCGGTTCAGATCCCACATGAGGGCCAATGATGCTGCGCCCTCTACAGCTAAGATAGTGAACAACAGCTCGACCTGGAGCTGGGCTGCCGTGAGTCACTGGCGATGGCATAGGCTGCAGTGGGGCTGGCCAGCAGCTGGCATGAGCTTTCATGAGCTGCCATGAGCCACCGTGAGCAGGCACCCAATGGCCGGCAAGCGACTGCCTCTCCCGGGAAGAGTGCAATGATAATACCAACATGGGCCAGTGAAGCGATGTCCTCCACAACTAGACTGAAGGATAAAAAAGGACAGTAACTTGTCTGTTTCCCTCCCCCAATTCCCCAATAAGATCTTTAAAAAAAAAAAAAAAGAAAGACATGATTGACGACAACTTGTGATACCTGTATCTAAAAAAAATGGACAAACAAAATTCAATCAAAATAAAAATAGCAATAAGCCATCCAATATTTGTAGAAAAGATCAGTAAATCACTTGCTTAATTCATTCCTTCCCCAAATCCTAAAGAGTAAAAAAAAAAAAATTGACTACATTATGCATTATGCAATTTTTATCTTTCTGAAAGATTATGCAACAACAAATTTTTATTATTTAAATCATATGGACAAAGTATGTAGAGACATGTTATAAATAGATTTACAGATTGGATCTTAAGGAAATTTAAGTTTCTTGGCAATGCATCCCAATTTATGAATTTGTAATTCCTGCATTTTATAATCAAATTTCCTTAACATGGAATACAGTAACACTTATGGAGATGTCTTTTATGTTTCTCACACAAATATTCAGACGCGAGGGGTGAGTGTAAGATTTCTAAATGTTTTAGACTATGAGGACGTCTATCATTTACAGGGTACTGCCCTTCAAGAACAAAGTGACCATGCGGGACTTTTCCTTGGTTTAGACAAGATTATCCTCAAAAATAATTACTTATGGGGATAATTTAAGAATATGCCATCTGGTGTTCAAGGTGGGATGCTGCCCTATTTCACAAATCCATACTAGAATGTTTGACTGTGTAGAAAATATCAGTGTATTGAATGCTACAACCACTCCCCTGTCTTTTCTGGGGCATGACATCCAGCTCCATGCAGTGAATAATAAGGAGTGGGGAAGTGAAACTTAGACTTAACAGGAAGAAATGCAGACACTTGCTTGTTCTTACGAAGTTAAGTGCAAGTGGCCCTCTGCCTGGGCATACTGAAATTTGAAAGCACAGAAGAAAAATGTGGATCACAAAAGAACTGATGGAAATGCTGTTTTGGTTTCTAACCCAAATATGTAAATTGTTTTTAGTGATGGTCTAGATAGGGAGTTCTATTAAAGGAGGGATCAGTAGTGTCAAACATGTATTAGGAGTTCAGTAATTTTTCCCCCCATTGGCTTGATCAAATTGCCAGGGTGTGTGCCCCATTCTGCTCCATTCTACCTGTATAAACAAAAAGTGACCTCCTAAGTAGTATTTTTTAATATATAAAATCAATCGGAAAAAAAAATGAAGGAACAATAATAAGAGAATTGCTTTATTTCAGTAGTTTTCACAGGGTGCCATTTGTATCCCCAGTGATTCATGCTATTATTTTATGTGAAATGATGGGAAACATTTTTTATTTTAATAACTTATTTTAATTATAGATTAGAAAAAATATATAACAGTATTCCATATATATATATATATATATATATATATTGCTGCAACTTTAAAAAATATAAGTCCATATAGCGAAAAAAAATAGTCAGTTTAAAGAAAAATATTGCCTTCAGAACAGTAGAGGCAGTATACCAAAATGGTAATAATTGTGGTTGTGTGCACATGACCAAAGTTGGAAACACTGGTTTAGTGGAAAGAAGCAAAGAACAAGGACCTATGTAATAATAATTTTTAGATGGGATTTGGCCACAAATTTTCAGATTTTGAGCAATCAAAACACAGAAACAGGGCTGTTCAGTTCTTTAAAACCTGCTGAATGGGTGTGTCCCCTAGCAACCTGCAGAGAACTTCTTTCCATGAAGATGATCTCACCATGATATTCTCATCATCTGCAAACAACGGCAAGTACTTTTTTCCTATGTCAAATTACCCTACTTCTTTCTAAGTATGAACAGGTGAAACAGTATTGTCTTAGTTCAATAGCTGATGTTCTGTGATGACCAGCAGGTGACCAACTTGGGTTGACAGAGCTCCTGCCAAGGCAGTGAGGGCCAGATGCCTTTCCCTCCTGAAGTGCTTGATGTGGCCTACAAGGTAAGAGATCCCACACATGCCTAAGGAGCATCTGTGCTAAACTCATTCCCTTTAGCTATAGACTACAATGATGTCAGAACAGGAGTGCTACAATGAATTTGAAGTTTTCCTCAAAACCTGCTCACTTCGTAGAGCATTAAACATGTGACATAGTTACTTCCTTTGGATCTGTCATTTTAAAAAGAATTACAGAATTTTAGAGAGATTTGCCATGTCTCAGAAAAACAGGTGGGTCCAGACTCTGGATTTGTGCCAAAGAATCTCTTAAGAATGCCATTGGGTGTATAAAACAGATTAAATTTCTGTTACAGTTAAATGGCACTTCTATATCAAAGCCTCATGATTTCCCCAAAGCCTCCATTCAGAGAAGAAAAGTAGGAGCTTGGACAGCATCATCTGATAAAGGCTGCCAATCAGGAGGACGCTGTGAACTCCTTATTCCAAGAGTTAATGAGAATATTTGGAAGCTCCCTCTGTATTTGTGGGTAATTAAGTAGGCTAGAACAACAACAAAGATAGAAATTATTAAGGAGATACAGAATGCAATTGTATAGGAGAGGTAATTAGGAATTGCATTTTGAGAATGAGACAGTATAATTTTGTAGAAGTTGAGGATACAGATTTCTAAACATAAGGAGGGGCAAATTTATTCAGATTACTCGTCAGTAGACAAAGCCTAGAGGACATGGCTTCTTTAATTTTTGTGCTTTCAAAATGCTATATTTATCCTTTGGCAGAGAAAGCAGGGCCCTGGATGTCCACTGACTTGCACTTTTGGTTAACTCAGTAATCCTCATGTAGAGATTGATTAATCGAGTATGGAAGAAATGCCTCAGTTTAATCCAAGGTGTCTTTCTTTTGGTCAACCATACCTTTTAGCACGTTAACTATAATGGCTACCTATTTCATAAAAATGCAGGTTTTAACTATTTTACAGGTTCTAATTCTATCAAATAGAAATAAAGGATAGAATTCCATTTTGGGTCAGACATTATTTTAAAACAAACTCCTCAGTTCCAGATTGCTCTAGGAGGGAGCCTATAAATTTTTGAAACAAAAGAGGAATGCCTTATCTGTTTTCTGCTGCCAAACACTAGCCAAAGCCAGGTCAGTAACCAA
The DNA here is from genome assembly GCF_001890085.2 of Hipposideros armiger. Classification (NCBI taxonomy): domain Eukaryota; kingdom Metazoa; phylum Chordata; class Mammalia; order Chiroptera; family Hipposideridae; genus Hipposideros; species Hipposideros armiger. The sequence continues at coordinate 388,347 of NW_017732558.1, forward strand.
TTGGGTAAAAGGGGATGCAGAAGTGGAATATTCGGGGCAATCCCTAAATATTTATTGAATATCTTCTGTGCACCGAGCAATTAGCACAAACCTGTCTCAGTAATGGCAGATTCTTAACTAAAGTGCCTCTGCTGATTGGTTCATAGTGATTATCTGGAGAAAACTGTTATGATTTTTCTGCTCTGAATCTGATTTCAGTAGAAATAAATATTTGATATATTGACAACATCTCCTATCAGGGGATAGGGAAAATTATAATTCAGGAGCCATACACTTGCCATCTTTATTTTACCTAAATCAATGATTGTCAATATTATCTACACATTAACCTGGGGGGGGCTCTTAAAAATATTGATGTCTAGTCTCTACCCTGAAAGATTCTAATTTGATTGTTCTAGGTGCACCCACAGGTCAGTATTTTTGTAAAGCTTCCCAGGTAACTTTGATGTACAACAAGAGTGAAGAGAGACAACTAAAGATCAGAAAATCTCAAGTCTCCTGGGATCAATTTCCTGAGTAGGCCTTTCATCTGGTGTTTCCAGGACACTGGCCTTATTCCTTAAGAGTCCTGGGAGACCATTGAAAAATAACCATTTCTTTGAACTTGGTAAATGACATCTAACTCCTGTCAATGTACTTGTCATTAAAAGTCCCTAAGAAAACACATACTAGTTAGCAGACACTGCATTCCCCCATGCCATCGCCTCTCTTTTAAACAACACCAAAAAAAAAAAGTCTTATTAGTGATTCATGTTTTATACCTTTATTAACCTGACTTGTAAACCAAGCGAGTTATAATTCTAAGTGATGATTATTGCAGAATGGCGGTGACACCTGAGTGCCTTTAAAGCAATCTGTTTTTTAATGCACTCATTTAGCATTTACTCAGTCTACTTCATTCCCCTGGGAATGCCACATCTCCAAAACAGCTTCCAGATTGTGTTGGGAAATTTTGAAATGATTTTAAAATAGATTTTCTCACTTCATGTGAAAATTGAGTGTTAAAATAGAAAAGAGGAAACTAAAATGCTTTGATTAGTCAATGAAACTGTGAAACTATTTCCAAGTCTCTGAATTTACTCAGACAATAATGCTTACTATTATATAAACTCTCCCCACTTCCTGATCCCTTACCCCCATTGGAATGCCTGGCAGAAGGTATTAAGGAGAGTAAGAAAATGCATCTCTTAAAGACATCCTATAATTGGCTTTGACTTTATGCAAACTCATCATGGATATATTCTACCCTTAGAGATGCTCATGGTGCCTACTTCAGGCCAAACAGACATTGAACAACTTCTGTGTGCCCAACCCCATGCTTGGTTCTGGGGATCAAAAGATCAATAAGACATAGCTGCCACTATACATATTTTATAATCTAGACCTTAAGCTAGACCTGGAAAATCTCCATTAAAAACAACAACCGAACACAAGGTTAGCCTGCCAGCGCTGATGTATGATCTATATTCTAAGTTATTTGGATTTGTGTGTAAAGATATAATCAAATCATTTACATTTTTCAATTGAAGAATAATATATAACAAAGATGTGAGATGGAAATTAATTGGACAAAGAGGGAAGCCCTTGAATATCGGTGGTGGGGCTCTTTCAGACAGAATCATCTAACACAGAAAATATATATGTTATTGCCTCTTAACTGATAAAATATGTATTCACAAGAGAAAACCACAGGACTTAGCCTGTCATTTTGATGAGTCATTGTATCACAACACATATTTTGATATTATTCCTCACTTTATAGGCAAGGAAACTGAACCTCAAAGAAGTTGAGTGATTTACTAAGATCCTGATGTTAGGAAGCCTAGATTATAACCTAAGCCATTTCTGAGGTCTTTGATTGGGGTGGGATTCATGCTGCCTCCACAAAGAGGTACGCAGGATGCTGCACCTGTTCTTAGCTTCTAGCAAGTGCAACAATCAGATTGTTTTTCCCCATGCACCAGATTCTATAAAGTTTACATAAATAAAAAGCAATATTTATATTAATGATATATTAGCAGGAAAATAACCACTCATCTCCAAATTTCTATAGGTCTATGTGTTTTATCTAAAGTGTATATTTTAGACATTATTAGATGCGCTAATAAGGTCAGACAGTTATTACCAGAAGTTGATTGAGCTGAGGGAAAATAAACTTTCCTTCATGCTGAATTACTCATGTTAAATGGCCATTTATTCTAACATCCTGAATATCTACCACGTCAAAATACATTAAAAACCATGAATATTTTATTAGTATGGTTTTTTTTCTTAAACCAAAACTTCCAATGTTTTTGGAACCAGATGAGAAATGGGCAGTGGCTTTACAATTTTCCTGGAGGACCAAATATAATAATAGCATTAACCACATTTGAATACATACATATATTTGAATTTAATTTGTAGCACTAAGTACTTAACAAAACAAGGGGAGTTTATTCCAGAATTTGCCATCGATTCATATAAAAAGCGACTGCTATTACTTAAACAATATTTCTAGTCATTGGTGGGTATTAAAGGGAATAAACAGCACCCAAAAGGTATTCAGTCTTCAAATGTTATCATTCAGTCTGGATCATCAAAGTCTGGAAATGTTACTTCATCGATCAGCATCAAGTAATGTGAAAGGCCACTTACACTTCCCCACTAGTTCTAGGGATGAACACATAAAAAGAGAGAAAATAGGGCTGATATTTAGAGGGACCAATAATCACATCAGCCAAAGGCAAAACCAAAACGTGTGATGACACTTTCAGATTTTCTTCTCCACTGGTGAGAAGCCAATGGCCCATAGGGAGGGAACACGTGAGGTTCTGACTTCACATTTATCTGTGACAAAATGCGGATAAGGACAAGTGACAATTCTTGTCTTCATTCTAGTCCTGGACTAGAGATTTTTTTTTTTTAAGATTTTTATTGGGGAATTGGAACAGTGCTGGGGAATTGGGGGAAGGGGAACAGATAAGTTGCTGTCCTTTTGTTCTTCAGTCTAGATGTGGAGGACGTTGCTTCACTGGCCCAAGTTGGTACCATCATTGTGCTCTTTTCGGGTGAGGCAGATCAGTCGCCGGCTTCTGGACAGCCGTTCACTGCAGCTGCTGGCCGCTCACACTGGCTGCTGGCTACACACAGTAGCCCATGGCAACCCATTGCAGCAGTGGCTGCAGCCTACACTGTTGCCAGCAACTCACGGCAGCCCAGTTCCAGGTTGAGCTGTTGTTCAGCATCTTAGCTGTGGAGGGCAGTGTCACTGGCCCTCATATGTGGGATCCGAACCAGGGCCCTCTGGCGTCCCA
>NW_017732558.1:391669-405353 GCF_001890085.2 Hipposideros armiger
ACCACCGCGCCACTCGGCCAGCCCCTGGAGATTTTTTTAAAGTAATAATTTAAAATTGTAATTTTCAGTGAACTATATAAGTATTTCATTTATTCTAAAATGCTCTCTAGAAACCATGGACATAGTCTAATATTTCGAAAAGTCGAAATCCAGTAGGGAAAATAGGAGTCCTTTATCACCCATGTTGTCACGGATATCCGAATGAACCATTCTGCAGTCAATCTGGATTTCAAAAATTGTGTCAGCTCATTTTTTGTCTTGTTAGTAATGATCTACCATTTAAAAATGCTATTTGGTTTTTCTTGTCAATTATATTAGATAATGTTGTATCTTTAGGAATCTCAGAGTCTGGCGAATATCTGGCCCTTTGAGGGTGGTTAATAAATAGATATTGAATGAATGAGTAAATAAAGGAATAATGAAGGGATAAATGAATTCTATGTCATTTTAACTAAATCGATAGAATTACTTTAGCCATCTAATTTTTCTATATTGATGACCAATGAAGGCATAAAAAAACCTAAAAAAAAGTAATAATAATAATATGATTTATTTTACTTTGAAACAATATGTTTTTATTTAGCTGCTTAGTGGAAAAAAAAGTTTTCAAAGTGAAAAATTGAGTCATTTTCCCCCATTTGAATCGTATTCAAGATTATACCTATGTAATGTTTCTATATTATATGCACATACATATGTGGTATTTTTATATATACATATAGTTTGTATATATAATGTACACATGTATACATATAACATGTTACATAAATTATATGTATATGTGGAATATGTATTATATGTATTATATACATACAATATGTATATAGTATAACTGACTATTATTTCTTTCATATGGTTTTTGGAGAGATAGTGGTTTATCTGTTTCACTCAAATTAATAAGTCTATTCAGTCCAAAAGTCTAAATAAATCTTTCACAAAATCAAACAATTGAGTGAATTTTCCTAAACTATTTATGATTTTTGCATATTATATAGACAGGACTTTGAGAAGGAAGAAAGGGAGGAAGGGATAAAAGATGGAGACAATCAGTCATATTATTTTCCTCACCACCAGGCAAATAAGAAAGTGTTAAAAAAGTAGAGAAGCGACACTGCAAATTTCAAGACAGAATCAACAAACATGGAGCAATTACCAATTCTTACAGCTTTTTATAAGGCTTACTTGTCAAATTCTAATTCTTCACCATGACCTAACAGGCCCTAGGTGAATTTCCACCCCCACCCCCCTCGACCCCCGCACACACACTCTCTCTCTGGGGCGTCAGCTCCTAGCTCTCCCTTGGCCTATATGTTTTAATTCCACAGGCCTTTCTGTTCCTCAAGCAGGTGAGAGGCTATACTTTTATAGTCCACTCCATCTGGCATGTAGGAATGGCTCCTTTTATCATCTTAACTTCTAAAGTTTGCCTAAAGAGCTGGAATACCCTTTATGAATTTTCTACCACTCCCACCCCTCAATCACTCTCAGGACTACCTTCATGTTCTGCTCTATTGTCATCTTGAAATTCTTAATGTTTTATTAAGGGGCCCCATATTTTCATTTTTCCCTGGGTCCCAAAATTATATAGCTGGCTCTACCTGTCCTCTATAATCACTTTTTGGGGGTTTTTTTGGTCTTTGGGTCATTTATAATTATGTAAAATGGCATTGTTTATTTTTGCCTCACGCTACTAAAATATAAACTCTATAGCAGCAGGGACCATGTTTATCTACAGAGCATGTATAGAAAAAATATTTGTTATATGGAATTTTAAAAATTAAAAGAAGTTTGTTTTGGCTTAACTGTAATCTCACAGTTGCCACTTGAGGCTTAGAAACAGAAAGACAAAGACCACACAAAACACTTGGTACTGGGGCTGGCCAAGTGGCTCAGTTGGTTAACAGTTGGCTTAAGAGCGCGAGCTCTGAGCAACAGGGCCGCTGGTTTGATTCCCACATGGGCCAGTGACGCTGCTCCCGAGCTGAGCTGTCGCTGAACTGCCAACAGGTGGCAGAATGGCTCAGCTAGTGTAACAACAAGATTGCCTGTTCAATGGTGGACTATGCCCACCCACAACTAAGACTGAACTCAGCACCTTGAGCTGAGCTGCTGCCTGGATGGCTCAGTGGATAGAGTGTGCGCTCTTAACAACAAGGCTGCTGGTTCGACTCCCACGTAGGAGGGTGGCTACGCCCACCCACAACTAAGATTGTAACACAGCACCTTGAGCTTAGAGACCATGAACTGCCAATGGGAAGCCAGATGGCGACTGGCGCCCTCCACAATGAAGATTGAAGAACAACTTGTCTGTTCCCCTTCCCCAATTCCCCAACACTCTTCCCCTCCCTGAATTCCCCAAGATCTTTAAAAAAAACAAAAAACACTTGGTACTAGGTATGTGTGAAGGATTCATTATGGCACTTTCTCTGGAATAAAGGCTAAGTGACCAGATTTCAGATTTGTAACCAAATTTCAGGTTAGGAATGCATTTCAAAATATCCTAAGCTTTCTTAAGATATAAGGGACAACAGAGTAATACATATGATTACCAGTGTCAGGACAGGTGTGGCATTGAAAATATAAATAATTATTTGAGGAATATTAGCCTGAACGCTTTCTACAGTTTTATAAACACAGAAATATTACAGTGTGAAAATGGGTTGGGTTAGTACCATTAAGTGAGAATAATCAAAAGAAAGTTGCTACAGTTCCAAAAACTGAAAAGGAGAAAGCAATGGTTGAATCAGTAAAGAACCAATTCTTTAAATTAGTGTGGGAGAAAAGCTAATTCTCAAAATAAAAATGGAACTGTATTCCATACTGTATACTATAATAACTATGTCTAATGTGGTTATTAAATATTCTTAATCTACATAGTAATTATGTGATCTTATAATCTGCTTATTAAATACACTTATTAGAGCCAAAATTAATGACTACATACCTTATTCCTAAATTATGAAGTTATATTTATTTTTCAAAGGACTACCCATTTTTCCCTTTCATTTTAGACTTATGAATTATGTCTTCAATTTCAGATCAGAACAAGTACCTGTAGCTAAATTATACCCTGACTAATTTAACTATGTCTGCTCCATGGAAATGTGTATGCAAGTATTGCATTAATTAACTTTACAGTTCTTTTTTCTCAGCTCAATCAGGTGACATAACCTATAAGAAATAAAATGAAAGAACAGTAACACCCAGCTACTGTGCATCTACTTGTCTGCTCCCAGCAGTGAGACAAAGCTCCCAAGTGAGAAAGGGAAGAGTTTCCTTTTCTCCACATTCTCGCCAACACATTATTCATTGATTTTTTGATAATACCCATTTTGACTGGTGTGAGGTGGTGTTTCATTGTGGTTTTGATTTGCATTTCCTTGATGATTAGTGATGTTGAGCACCTTTTCATATGTCTGTTGGCCACCTGTATGTCTTCTTTGGAAAAATGTCTATTCAGGTCCTCTGCCCATTTTTCAATCAGACTGTAAATTCTTTGTTATTCAGTTGTATGAGTTGCTTATATATTTTGGATATCAGCCCCTTATTGCATACATCACTTGCAAATATATTTTCCCATTCAGTAGGTTGTCTTTTGTTTGTTTGTTTGTTTGTTTGTTTGTTTTTTAAGCTGAGTCATCCTGCCACCTTTGGCAGCTCAGTAGCAACTCAGCTCAGGCCGGGACTCAAACTGCTATTGCTCAGAGCTGAAACTCTTGAGCGAGCTCTTAACCAACTGAGCCACTCGGCCAGCCCTAGGTTGTCTTTTAGTTTTGTTAAATATTTATTTTGCTGTGCAGAAGCTTTTTAGTTTGAAGTCCCATTTGTTTATTTTTGCTTTTGTTTCCCTTGCTCAAGGGGATGTTGTACACTGTTGGTGTGACTGCAAACTGGAATACAGTATGGAGATTGCTCAAAAAACTAAAAATAGATCTACCATTCAACCCAGCAATTCCACTTCTGGGTGTTTATCCAAAGAAAACAAAAACACTAATTCAGAAAGATATACAGTAATACCTTGGTTTACAAGCATAATTTGTTCTGGAAACAAACTACTCGTATTGCAAAACATCACTCGTTTACCAAGTTAAAATATATTAGAAATGTCTGCTTGCCTTGCAGAACACTCGCAAACCAAGTTACTTGCAATCCAAGGTTTAACTATATATATAACTCTATGTTCATTGCAGCATTATTTACAATGGCCAAAATATGAAAGCAACCTAGGTGTTCATTAATAAATAGATAAAGAAGATGTGAGATATATATATATATATATGTATATATATATATATGAATATTATGCAGCAATAAAAAAGAATAAAATCTTGCTAAAAATAGACAAATTGATAACAGAAGGATTTGAAATATTAATAGGAATATAGAAGATGTGCACAAAATTACTAACTAAATTATCTTAATTTATATTTTAGTACACTGTAGCAAATAGCTTTAGAATGCCAATTCTGGTCAACTGTAAATGCAATTTTTACCAGCACAGATGAGCAATACTCCATAAAGTAAACCTAAATAAATTTTAATTAATTAAAACATACAAAACATAATACTATAGACTCCAATTAAAATCAATGACAAACTATAGAAATTATCCCTGAGAGTAAAAACAGTATACAGGTTCCTCAAAAAATTAAAAATAGAATTACCGTACAACCCAGCAAACCCTCCTCTGGGTATCTACCCCCAAAAATCTGAAAACATTTATCCATAAAGATACATGTACCACTATGTTCATTGCAGCATTATTCATGGTGGCCAAGTCATGGAAATAGCCAAAGTGACCTCTATTGATGATTGGATAAAGAAGATGTAGAACATATATACAATGGAATATTACCTGGCCTTAAGAAAAGATGAAATACTGCCATTTGCAACAACATGGATAGATCTTGAGATTATCATGCTAAGTGAAATAAATCAGACATAAACAGTCAAGAGCTATGTGATTTCACTCATGTGGGATACAAAACTGAAAGCAACAAATGAACAAGACAAACGAACAAAAATTCATAGACACAGTTTAGTGGTTACCAGAGGGTAAGGGGGAAGGGAGTTAAAAGAGGGGAATGGGGGTTAAATATATGGTAATGGAAGGAGAATTGACTCTGGGTGGCAAACACACAATGCAATATATAAATAATGTATTATAGAAATGTACACTTGAAAGCTATATAATTTTACTAACCAGTGTCTCCCCAATAAATTTAATAAAAATTAATTAAAAAAATAAAATCAATGACAAAATACTAAATATAAAATAATTAAATAATAAATTGACATTTCTAAAAATCTCATAAATGAATGAAAAAAATCAATGAAAATTAGAATGCATTTTGATCTATAAACAGTGAAAACAGAACAGCAAAATTCATGAACATTCTGTTTCCTTTGTATACTGAAACCACAGAGAATGTTATTCTACTCTGATAACAAGAAAGCCAGATAATTTATAATATCATAACCTTCTTTTGAGATCATCAGAGAACTAAAGCCACAAGTTAAACAAGTAAACCAAATTTTAAAGAGTGACAAGTTCAACTGAAAAGAGACAGGGCAAATTGTTTTATGTTTGGCAGAACACAGGAACAGAAGGCAGCCATCATAAAAGTGGGTAGCAAGAAAACAGTGACAATTTTTACGACTGCAGAAAACTTGCCCTATTTCCAGGTGATATAATTATCATAAAATACCTAGCAATAAATCTAACAAAAAAGCCACCCCAAACCACAGAACACTGCTGAGAGGAATTTTAAAATACCTACACCAAGTTCAAGGATTTGGAAGACTTAATATTGTTAATATAGATATTCTCGCAAAATTGATTCATGAGTTGTTTGAACGGAATCCCAAACAAAATTACAGCAGTCTTTTTTTTTAAGAAATTGATAAAGTGACATTAACATATGCACAGTACCTAATATAACCAGTTATTTAAAGATATAAAATAAAAAACAAAGCTGAAGATTTTATGTGATTTCAGACTTATATTAAAGCTACATTTTTCCAAAGAAGGCATACAGATGGCAAACAGGCACATGAAAAAATTCTCAATATCACTAACTATCAGGAAAATGAAAAATCAAAACCATAGTGAGCTATCACCTCACACCTGTTAGAATGACTATTATAAGTCACACAAAAAATAACTGTTGATAGCGATGTGGAAAAATGGGAACCCTCATACACTGGTTGGTGGGAATGTATAAAATGTTGTAGCCACTGTGGAAAACAGTATGGAGGTTCCTCAAAAAATTAAAAACTACATATTACAGCATTTAAACAATAGGTTTTTAAATGCATAGCACAGTCATTGGGTTAAAAAAAAAACCAGACCTACCATATGAGCCAACAATTCTACTACTGAGTATTTATCCAAAGAAAATGAAAACACTAATTCAAGGAGATATATGCATGCCTATGTTCACTGCAGCATTATTTACAATAGCCAAGATATGGAAGTAACCTAAGAGTCCATCAATGGATGAATGGATAAAGAAGATGTGATATATATATAAATATAATATGTACATAAAATATGTATATAAAATATTACTGTCATAAAAAAGAATGAAATCTTGCTATTTGCAACAACATGGATATATCTAGAGGATATTATGTTAAGTGAAATAAGCCAAAGAGAGGAAAACAAATACCATATGATTTCACTTACATGTGGAATCTAAAAAATAATAATAATAAACAAAATTAAACAGAAACAGACTCATAGATGGAGGAAACAAACTAGTGGTTGTCAGAAGGGAGAGGAGTTGGGGGTGGGTGGGCAAAATATGTGAAGAGGTACAAATTTCCAGTTATAAAATAAATAAGTCTAGGAGATGTACTGTACTGCATAGGGAATATAGTCAATAATATTGTAATAACTTTGTTTGGTGACAGATGGTAACTAGACTTATTGTGGAGATCACTTCATAATGTATATAAATATCAAATCGCTATGATGTACACCTGGCACTAATAAGATATTGTATGCCAATTATACACCAATAAAAATAGTACAGTAACCAAGACAATTTAGTAATGGCGAGAATAGATATAGATGAACATAAAATAACAGAGAGCCCAGAAATAGACTCATACATATATATATCATTTAATTTTTGACAAATGTGTCAAGGCAACTCAATAGAGAAAGGAAAAACTTGGTAACAAGTTGTGCTGAATCAAATGAGTATACATACGTTAAAAATAAACATAGGGCCGGCCAAGTGGTGTGTTGGTTGAGAGCTGACTTGGGACGCCAGAGGACCCCGGTTTGGATCCCACATAAGAGGTCATGTGAAGCTGCCCTGTGCAGCTGAGGTGCTGGGCGGCAGCTCCACCTGGAGCTGGGCTGCTGTGAGTCGCCGGCGACGGCGTAGGCTGCAGCCCCTGTGGCAGTGGGTTGCCATGGGCTACCGTGTGTAGCCAGCAGCCAGCGTGAGTAGCCAGCAGCCGCTGTGAGCGGCCGTCCAGAAGCCGGCGACTGATCTGCCTCGCCTGGGAAGAGCGCAATAAGATGGTGCCAGCTTGGACCGGTGGAGCGGCATCCTCCGAGGCTGGACTGGGGAACAAGAGGACAGCGGCTTGTCTGTTCCCCTTCCCCCAATTCCCCAGCGCTGTTCCCATCCCCCGATTCCCCAATAAAAAAATCTTTAAAAAAAAATTAAATAAACATAGACCTTTGCCTCATACCATGTAAAAAATAACTCAAAATGGATCATAGACGAAAATGTAAAACCTAAAACTATAAAAATTCTATAATAAACCAGATTAAAATCTTTGCAACCTTAGAGTTTGCAAAGATTTCTTATATCTAGAAAACATTTGTAAAAATGAAAAATGAAATTTCATCAAAATGTAAACTGCTGCCCTTCAAAAGAAAGCATTTAGGAAACAAAAAGCCACACACAGATTGGAAGAAAATATTCACAATGCACATATTCACTAAAGGATTTGTATCAAGAATACATAAAACACTCTTACAACTAAAAATATAAAACGAAAACAAACCGAAAAAAATGTTTTTAAGGCTAAAGATTAAAAAGGCACTTCACCAAAGAGAGACAGAGAGACAGATTGAGACAAAGAGAGATTAATAGTGAGTAAGTGCATGAAAAGATACTGCATCATTGTTCATCAGGGAAATGCCAGTTAACCTAAAGTGACATGCAAGTACATATCCAATTAGGCTTTCACTTCCAGGATGGAAGAAGGGAAGAAAGTGTACCCCATCGCCATTTTAAAGGTTTTCCCGGAAGCACTGTAACTGCATATACTTGTGCTTACATGTTACTAAGTAAAACTTAGTGGCATGATCACAGCAGCAGAAAGGAAAGGTAGGAAATGCAGTGTTTCAGGTGGACAAATTCTCTAACAAATAGAGGAGAATGGACATTTAGAGAACTGAACGAACCCCAGGAATTATAATTAGTATAATTATATAATAGTATAATTATATAATTAAATTAATCCCTGACTTGGGATGGACTAAGGTACATGAACTTATTTCAAAAATAAGTTCACAATATTTGGTAATGTCTTGAGCTTAATTTTTTTGTCTCTCCCTTTCTTTCTTCCTTCCTTCCTTTTTTTCTTTTATCAACTATCTCTGTGAACTATATATTACTGCATTTAAACAATAGGTTATTAAATAAAAAGCACAGTGACTGGGACAAAAAAGAGAGAGAGAGAGAGAAGAAACAGAAACTGCATTGTTTGTGGGACCTGTTGAAGTTTTATTTTTGCTGAAAATTTCAAATGTATTGCAAAATAAAATTGTCATGAATTTCTTAGGTTGAAGACTCTTCAACCTAACAAACTTAGGTTGAAGACTTTTCCCATTGGCGTATATATGTTTTATGTGAAAAACACTTAAAAATAAAAATTGATTTAAAAATGTGCTTTGATCAACCATGAGTAAACACAGAGCAACAAATCTGGCAATACTGTCAATATTAACATGAATATGCAATGATCAATTTTGATAGAGTCATTGACAAATTTGCAGAAGTTTCAAAAACTACAATTGTTATTATTCGTAAGTGCAAACCAGTCTGAAGTATAAGGTTTCCCCTTTTTTAAAAAAACGTATAATGTAATTAAAGAATATTAATCCTTTACCTTTCTTCATGTGTGTATGTGTGTGTGTGTGTGTGTGTGTGTGTGTGTGTGTATGCATGCACATGCACCTACAGCATTTTATTTAGCCACCATTGATGCATAGTTTAATTGAAGAATGTTTCACAATCTGTATTATTTCTGGTCATATCATTATTATCTATTTCAGTTAAGATTATCCTCTCACAGCAAGGAGAGGGGATATTGAAAAATGATCTGCTCTGATTGTGAAATCCATTTTTTCATTTTTATTTTTTCAATTACTGTTGATATTCAATATTATGTTAGTTTCAGGTGTACATGTAGTGGTTAGACATTTATATAACTTACAAAGTGATCCCTTAAGTACACCACTGATACATACAAATGTGTGGTGATTTTCAATTTAAGGTGAAAAATAGGCTATTCTCTTCCTTCCTTGGCAGAAGTAGATTGGTTATGAGGGAAAATGAGTTCTCAGTTTACTTCCCAGTTTTGTCACTGAGTATGTAATCTCTAGGAATTTAATTAATTTGTTGATCCTTCTTTATTCCTAACTAAAATTAATATAATGCCACTTCTAAACAGGGTTATAAAATATAATTAATTAATGCTATCAGAATAGACTGAAATCCTTAAAGCAACAAGCTGAATGACAAAAGCATTACTTTTATTTTGATCTATCCCAATCTCCTGTATTTTCTTACAAAGCTTATTCTGATGAGTTCTTTGACAGATTCAAAATTTGGCAAAAAGTTGAAGAAACTGTGTGAAATATACCATATTTCCCCATGTATAAGTCACACCTTAATTTTGGGTCCCGAAATTTGAAAAAAAATGTATTACATAACTTCTTTTTCATCAGTAATTCTTCTTGCCTCATGCTGAACCATCTTTGTGGACCCAGGAATTCCAATTGCCCTTTGCTCTTCAATCCATATCTTCAATTCCCTCTCTAAATCTGACTTGCCTCTCATGGTCTTCTGCTGTGGCGTTTTCAGTAGGGTTTCTTCCTCCCATAGACAGTCTCGGATTGTTTTCTCAGTTACAGAAGGATCAAATTTACATTCAGCAGCACGATTTCCATTCAGTTTTGCAAACTGGATCACTTTTAACTTGAATTCAGCACTGTACAAAAATCTTTTGTGAGCCATTTCTGGGCAGTACGTGGCAAAATGTAACCTACTGTAATATACTGGTAACAAGTGCGAAACAGTGAGCGCAAAGACAACAAGCGCGAAAAAGTGGGAAATGCAAGTAAAAAAATCTACAACAATGAGCGCAAAAACAAGTGCGAAAAAAGTGGGAAATGCAAGTAAAAATATCTACAACAATGAGCGCAAAAACAAGCTCGAAAAAAGCGGGAAATGCAAGTAAAAAAATCTACAACCACTGTATAAAACGCATCCAGCTTTTAGACCCCAAATTTTTCCAAAAAGGGTGCATCTTATACATGGGGAAATATGGTAAAAAGTACCAGTTGACCAACTTGCCGTATCAAACGTTTCTGTATTCAGGTCAACCCACCACAATTGTAAAATAGCAGGACTCACTTGAGTCTCCTCACAACAACAAAGAGAAAGAAAAGAATCTGGAGACTCTGACAAATGGAGAACAGTGGAAAGAACTAGAGGTCAGGTGCAGGGCTTGCTTAGCTTTGTTTTTCTTTGCTCGTTTTGGCATGGGTCAAATGAGAGATGGTGCATCCAGAAATAACTGTGGTTTCTGCTAGCTCCCCTCTCCCTGATTGGAATGGAGATAATAACACCCTTGGCAGGCCAGTTTTGCAGTACTGCCTAAGGAGATATTTCTGAAAACCTTGCCAACAGCCCCATTCCACTTGCCTTTCTAATCTTGTCAGTATCCAACTCCCTGTTTCAAAAACAAATTTGTGTTGATAGTATTAAGAGTGGATTCTGTTAGATGCAACTAAATATAATACTTAACAAGTGCAAGCATCATTAGCTATTGCTCCAATTATTACTACTATTCATTTACAGAAAGACAGATATAGCTGTAAATAAGGAAGAAATTTCAATTAAATTAAAATGAAATGGGCTACCTATGGAGATTGTGAGTTATCCCACTCCTGAGGTTTCAAAGCCATACAGGCATAAAGAAATTCCCCATAAAGTACTGTGGCTTTTGCCATGATTCCCCCCCGCCCCCTGGAATTGTTGCCAATGCTGAGATTTAGTAATTCTATTTTTGAAAGGTGTCACTAGTGAAACCCACAGGAGCTGTGAGGGGTGTGAATCATTTTTATGCAGAGACAAAAAGAGTGAAAATGAATTTCTTCTTCTTGCACTTTCAACCTGTTATAACACCTGCTGATGAGGTATCCCAACCTGCAGTTAGCAGGTAGCACATCACTGGGCATGATGCCTATTAGAGGAGCTAGAAAAATTACCTTTTTAACACTGACATATCATCTTGTCTCCATCAGGATTTTGGTTAGTTCTATTATTTGAAATTTTAAAAATTGGGTTATGCATATCACAAATACTGTGTGTTTTTAATTATATCAATACATTACATTGAATGAGATATGATAAAATGGATTTAACTCGTTTTTCATAAAACTAATAGGTGTAGTTATTTATGTAGTAAACATAACTGGGCACAATCATTAATTATACTGAAGTCAAATTGTGGGAAAACACGAAAGGAAAAATAATCACAAATTAACAAAATTCTAATTAACTGAATATCCTTCATTAACTGGAATACCATCTCAAGTCATCATGTTAGACTAAGAAGAAAATCATTATAAAAATATTATATTAGTTCATGGAAATTACTAGAAATCCCCAATATCTCTCAAAGTTTGGTATTTTATAGGTAATTGCTATATATTATAAATGCCCAGAAACACTATCCAGAAATACTTTGAGAGTCATCATTTTTAAATAAGGATTCACTTAGCCTCACTATATTATATTTAATAAGAGTTGAAATGGGAAAATCTCTTTAATATTTTGATTTTCAGTAGACTATAACATTTCCTCGCCATTTGTGATAGTGAATGTTTTGTGAAAGATGACGTGGGTCTTGGTGTCAGCAGCTTACATCTATGGCAACAAGTCCCCCCAGAGCATCTTGTTTGCAGGAAAGACATGAACTTGTACCCTTCAGCTGTAAAAGTTCTCTTTTGGACACTCTTCCATCTTCCCAGAATTTTCACTGGAGCTCTCACCTATCCTACTCTCTTCAACTCTTATCATAGGCTATTTGGATCATGCTCAATCCAAATATCCAAAATCCCAATTACTCTGCCAAGAAACAAACACACATTTTCTTCTGCCTTGAAGATTTGGCTGTCCTGTTACAGTCACCACATCCCAGAGTGAAATTGATTTTATCATTACTGCATTACCACAACAGTACTATGTCTGCTAGTGACACCAGTGTTCAACAATTAACACTAGCAAAGTGCTCAGAATGTTCCTGGCATGTAGGGAGCTCCTAAAACTTTGTTAGCTATTTATCAATATTTTCTGGTCCTCAGACCTCCCTTTTTTAAGTCTTTGGGTCATTTGTCTCCTGCTTCTTCCTTACAACCAGCAGTTGCCAAGTGTTTTGAATTCTACTTTATATGTCACTTATTTCATTGTATTCTACTCCCAATATTCCTGTACCCCCGGATTATAGCCAAATTATCTTTCACTATTAAAAACAATCATAACACTATTGATAGTAACTAGGAGCTAACAATTATAGCTATATATTTTTAAATATACGTACATATGTAAAAGAGACTCTGTCAAGCACTTTGTCTGTTGGTTTTAGTCAGGATTGTGCTCAGTTGCATGTAACAAACCCAACTAACGTGGTTTGAACCACATATGGCCTTACTTTTTTTCACATGACAAAAAGCTTGGAGGTACCAATCCAGGCCAATCTCACTTATTCAAGAAAATCATCAAAGATCAGGTTCTTTCTGCACCACATTTCTAAAATGTGGCTTTTCTTCTCACCTAGAAGGGAAGACTGCTCAAGGTCCTGGCATCATATTGGCCTTTGAGACATAAAGGAAAAAGAGAGGGGAAGGTGCAGTGTATATGCCAACTGAGTCTGTTGCTGACTCTGCCTCATATATCAGCAAACCTATAGCTTTTCCAGAAGCCACATTCACTCACAGTTGTTTGTCCACAACTGTATCAAATGTGTACTCCTACATGCAAGGAAGCAGAAAGATGAGATATTCTAATAGAAAATTGCTGACTTCCCCACCCCGCAAATGTGGTACTATTAGAAAGACAAAACTGAAGAATTAGTATTTGTTGGGCAACAAATAGAGTCTGATTGGTTTGGGTTTGGGTGACCATGGCTCTGAAGTAGACATTGGGGATTACCCTGCTTATAGTAGTCTCCCTGGGACAATGTATTCTCTCAAAAGCTTTAAATGCACATTCACAGCTACTAACCACCACACAAATGATCTCCCTAAAACTAGAATGTCATAAAAGGAATGAAGAGAACTACCAACTTAAAGATTGTGAGCCCAGCATCGTGACCTATGAAAGCCATACAGAGATTCAGCAAAAAAAAAACCAACAATGCCACAATT
>NW_017732558.1:408413-414535 GCF_001890085.2 Hipposideros armiger
GGCTAGGCTAGGCTGAACCAAAATCTATGTGGACAAGCCCTCACCAAAAGGAATTCGTTCAATATACTTTTCCCTATCATCTTTCATGCTAAGAATCGACAATATTATCATCTTTTTTCCCCTGCACCCTGAAGAGTCTAGCATTGGGCCTGGTACTGAGAAAGAATAGGCAACAAAATATTAACTGAATAAGTGGATCAATAACAGCTAATTCTGTTTTTATCATACAAGATTTTACCATTATAATTACACAGAAATGTGACTCATATGTAGTGAAACAAGGAAAAACAAAGTACCTTTGTCCTTTTTTATCTAAAAATTCAGCAAAATAAATTGAGATTTATCAAAGAAACATCTGCTGTTTAGAATTTCATAAGGTATAAAGCGGTTTATAAGTGGAAACCCAGGTGATACTAAAACTAGAGAAGGGTTCAACGATGCGCTGTGTTCTTTAAAATATACTTTAAAAATATCTTTTTATAAAAACAATTCAAATATAACACATACTTGTAGATACTTAGAAAACACAAAAATAGGTATTGTTAAGATATTCTACTTAAAATTCTCATTTCTCAGGTATAATACAGTTAATATATTGGATTATTTTACACAGAAATTGTTACAATCAGTTCACATTATCCAAAAAGTATATCTGATTCTTTAAGCTAATACACATATATTAAGATTTCTAATGTCTTAAATATTCAAACACTGTTTTCAAGAATTGTGTGAGATTTTACTATAGTGTGCAAACTGAGATTGATATAATCATACCTATTGCTGGCTATGTAGGGTATTTCAGTATTTTTCAGTTAAAAAATATGTTATAATTGCTAACTATTACTGACATATTTGTGTACCTTGTACTTGAAATTAATATCTGAGGCTATGTCTATTTTTAAGCATCTCATTATATCTCATCAACTGTTATGGGTTAAATTGTGTCACCCCAAAATGTATATGTTGAAGTCCTAACTCCCATTACCTCAAAATGTGACCTTAATTAGAAATAGGGTCATATCATAGGTAGTAAGTTAAGAAGAGGTCACACTGGAGCAGGGCGGGCCCCCATGCAAGTATGATGTATCCTCATTAAAAGGGGAGAAGTGGACACAGACATGCACAGAGGAGAGACGCTATAAAGAGACAGAAAAACATGGCCATTGACAAGCCCACAAGAAAGGCCCACAACACATCCTTCCTTCCCAGCCTCAGAAGGAACCAGCCCTTCTAACACCTTGATTTTGAACTTGCAGCCTTCAGAACTGTGAGACAATATATCTCTGTTAAACCATTCAGTTTGTGGTACTTTCTAGAGCAGCCCTAGCAAGCTAATACCCCAACCAAAATGGCAGAAAATTTCTGCCTACTCAAAAACCCTTCTCCCTAGTCCCACCATACCTTCACTTAACACTTAAAATAGTTTGTCAAGAATTTTGAATCTTTTATTGTCTTTCATTTCCAGGTCAGTGTATATTTATGTTTCCTTACTTCCAACCCATAGTCTTTATAGAGGGCATGTTCTTAAACTATTCCAATGGTCTTGAAATAATAAAAATAATAAAAATAGCTAATGTTAAATGTTTTCTATGTTCAGGCTTTATACTTAATTAAACTCTTTATGTTAATTATCTCCTTTATTGTTATGTTAATGGACTCATGGAGATAAAATGTCATCTCCATCCTCTTTTGTTTTGGTTTCTCATATAGGTGGCCTATGCATTTCAGACATGCATTATATGTTGACACTTTGTTGCTTCTTTCCAAATGTTGCCACTTTGGCATGTCTTTAAAAATTATTGCAGCCTGATGCGGAGTATAACTAACTGGACTCTAACTACAGTGATCTCAGAAAAGCAGATTAGCATTGGCTTTGGAGTGGCATTTATTCCAGAAATTGTAATTTTCACTGAATTAAATTCAATTGGAATTTCACTAGAATTTTCACAGTGTTTCAATTCACTGAATAACTCCCCCACCCCTAGGAGAACAGCCATCAAAAAGGACACTTCAGATGCCTGGAAAGCCAAATAAGATGCAAATGTTACTAAATTACACTGAAATCTGAGGACAGCACAAGAAATAGCTGTGGGGGGTTGGGGAGCAGAGACTGGTCCGTGGTGGCCAGGGTAGCCAACAGTGAGGTGTCGAGGAGGTGGCTGGGCAATGAGTGCAGTAAATGGAGCTGGACTGGGCAGTCCAGGGCAGACCCAAGATACAGGCCCACAAAACAGGGTCTGGGAACAAAGAGGATGGAGAAGAGTTTGTGGCAAGGCAAGGTGGGCTCCTGTCAAGAGCAGAAAGGGATGTTAACGAGAGGAGAATGGGCTGACAGTAGCTCTGGATTTTTATCGTTTAGGTAGCAGCTGCCGGCTAATGCACAGCTTGTTTGGGGTAGACAGCTGTCAAAGCCTGGTGTTAGCAAACCTCCCACATAAGCACTATGCAAACACAGCCAGGGTTGAGTCTGACAGGAGAACAAAGTATTTTTTTTTCTTTCTTTCTTGCTCATAATAATCTATTTCTTGCTCTCCATGAAGTAACTTGGATTTTAGTTTTTGGATTCTATAAAGGACCACTGAGGAAATATGTGATCTCAGATTCAAAGAGTAGGAAAGCTGGAAGAGGCCTAAAAAACTCTGGTATTTTAAATAGAATGAAGTTGTAAAGAGGATGGGGGCATGCATTTATTAATTCATGCCAACACCTTCTCCAACAAAAGTGTTTGCCTTAGTTCAGCTAGCGCTCACCCAATTTCTAGGCAGGGTCTTTCCACACNTTATGCTAAGCCCCATGTCACCCAACTGAGACTGAACTGCAGTTTTGGCTTTCCTAGAAATGGAATCTTAAACCAGTTCATCAGGAATCACTTGATCAGCACTAGTTAGGTTATCTGCCTGATAGACCCATGCCATTCCCTAAGGAAAGTAACCTTGCAATAACCAACGCACTTTTTTGCCTAGTATAACTTCCTTGCTCCTGCTCCCTTCTGCCTGTAAAAGCCTTTCATTTCATACAGCCCCTTGGAGCTTCTTTCTATCTGTTAGGTTGGAGGCTGCACAATTCATGAATCATTGAATAAAGCCAATAAGATTTAAAAAATTTACTCAGTTGAATTTTGTTTTTTAACACTAAGAATCTATGATGGGAAAGAACTGTTCATTTATAAGGAGCCATGTTAGGAACAAAGAAGTTGGATAGTGTTTAAGTTTAAGGGAAATTTTTAAAGAAAAATAATTTTAAAAATAAGCATATGGATGCAAAATAAATCTAGTACCTTCTAAATTCTTGTGACTTGGAATAACATACAAAGGCTACTCCCAAAGTAATGACTGTTCATCATGATAGGTGTAAGTAATAAACAATAGTAAATTTTGTTTAGGATTCTCTGCTTTCAAAAGTAGGGACAGTTATATTTTTTAAGTTTCTCTCAAAACTCACTTTTTAAATTAGAGATTAAAGACAACTATGTTAAAAGTTTACTTATTTTCTGAATAGTGATATTACACATTATATAAAAATATACACACTAGTACAATGAGGAATTTCATTTTCAGGAAAATTAAGGGTTTTAGGTACATTTCTCCCTTGGAGGCAGACTATTTAACTTCCATAATTAAAGGAAGTCCAACTCTGAGGTCTATTCATTATAGAAAAAATGATTCGTAATTATAAGTAAAATTTGTATTAAACAATTTTTCCAAAGAGTTGACTAGTGTTCTAATAGCTTTGTTTACTTAACCAATTAAATTATCATTTAATGAGAAATAAAAGTTGTAGCCAATTAAAGACCAAAGTAATATACACAGTGAATTTTCCAGCAATTAATTGATAACTTGCTAACCATGGGCTAACAACCAGGGAAACATTTCTAGGAAATAGAACACATTAATGCAAATGTGTTCTGGATTTATTCTTTTCAAATCCATTTACCACATTATCTAATCTGGCATATGCAGAAAACACCCAAGAAATATTAATATTCAAAAACAACTCTAAAGCCTTCTAGTTTGGGGAGCCCTAATTGTTTTCACAACATAAATTGTTAAAGCAAGGAGTTTCTAAGGACAGTTCTCAGCCATCACATGCACCTTACTTTTAAAAAAACTCCTTTTTAAAGAGTTTTCTAGATGTTGCTCTGTATGTTATGGATTGGAAGCTCTTGACATATTCTTGATCTGGTGTGCTCGTGCTCACACACCCACAAGTGGCTGGGGCCATGTGGGGTTACAGTTGTCATATCTAAACACCCCTTCCACCACCAAGAAAGCATATTGCAAGCCACTGTGAGAGACATTATTAAGCTTGACTCCTTTTTATTTTATATTTTAAAAAGTCATTTAAAATTTTAATTTTACCTTTTAACACTTATTAATTCAACATTTAAAGTGACCCAAAGTGAGCCACTGCGCTGTGTTGCTACACCGTGATTGAGAATTGCTAAAGTAGAACGTATCTTTCTAACTCCTGTGAGTGGGACCCACGATGTTTACTGCCTCTTCAGGTAAAACGCTGAAGACTCAGTCAACCCTCCAAGTGTTCAATTAACTAATGTGATGTTTCACTAGTTGGGAGGAAACAAACTGAATGCTATAAATAAAATATCTAGGTTAGGTTTTCTCAGTTTCAGCACTGTTGATAGTTTTTGATACTTGGTTAGGTTTTCTCAGTTTCAGCACTGTTGATAGTTTTTGATACTTGGAGCAGCATAATTTTTTTGTGTGGAGGGCTCACTTTTGCATTGTAGGATGTTTAACAGCATCTGTGGATTCTACCCACTAGATGCCAGTAGCAGCCCCCCAGTATCACAACCAAAATGTCTGTAGACATTGCCAAATGGTCCCTGGGTGGCAAAATCACCCCCAGTTGAGAACCACTGTTAAACTCATCAAACAAGTATGCACTGCCTATGACACTTTATGTCGTTGTGTGGGCAAAGCCCTGAGAACTGGTTATTCAGAGTGATTTTCCCTTGGTGACATTTTACTTATATAATCCATTCAGATCCTACTCAAGTTCTTTTTGGAAAGGAAGGGGAAATCTTCCTACAGTTTGAAAATGAAAGATAATGGGCCATGATGAAATCACCTACAATGGGCATGTTTCCTCTCTTTTCTGGGGATAGACAGATGAGGTATTTTACAAAGAAGTTTTCAGGTTGCTAAAATTTTTTGGTTCATTTTTTGGAGGCAAATTGAACCTATTTTTCCAAATGATGTGGTATTAAATACCAGGAAAATGTTCTTACATACAGGAGAGATTCTTACCCTGGGCTTTTGAAATACAACAATCTCAAGTGTACTGCAGGAAAATGAGTCTTGTGTTGACTTACAGTTCATCTGTTTATGATATTGCCTTCATCCGGGCAGATAGTAGAGAGAAATTACATGAGTTTTATTAAGGCTTAAACACTATCCATCTATCCCAATAGAACAGTCACCAAAAAAAAAAATAATAATTTTTCTCAATATCACCATTACCTTCAGTCTGTGTGAAATTATTACCTCCATCCACAGAAAACCAATCGACCATTTTAACTATTTATTCCACTCAAGTTGTCAAACTAAAACAGAGTGAAAATGCCAGTAATTTACAGCGAGGCCTTAACACACTGCTGGCTTATCATAGATGGAAACCTAAACACATAGTAGACAGCTTTTATCAATAAAAGAGAAATACCTGGCTAGGCTAGGCTGAACCAAAATCTATGTGGACAAGCCCTCACCAAAAGGAATTCGTTCAATATACTTTTCCCTATCATCTTTCATGCTAAGAATCGACAATATTATCATCTTTTTTCCCCTGCACCCTGAAGAGTCTAGCATTGGGCCTGGTACTGAGAAAGAAAAGGCAACAAAATATTAACTGAATAAGTGGATCAATAACAGCTAATTCTGTTTTTATCATACAAGATTTTACCATTATAATTACACAGAAAGGTGACTCATATGTAGTGAAACAAGGAAAAACAAAGTACCTTTGTCCTTTTTTATCTAAAAATTCAGCAAAATAAATTGAGATTTATCAAAGAAACATCTGCTGTTTAGAATTTCATAAGGTATAAAGCGGTTTATAAGTGGAAACCCAGGTGATACTAAAACTAGAGAAGGGTTCAACGATGC
>NW_017732558.1:417725-423105 GCF_001890085.2 Hipposideros armiger
CCCCCCCACTCCCCACCCTCTGCTCCAGCCCCTAGGCAAGACTTCCAAAGTTATTCAAGTTTTACCAACAAGCCTCTGGGGAACCTTGCAATTGCCAACAGAAATGGCAGCGCTGGTATATCACAAGTCCGGGGTTGAGTTTTCCCAAGTCAGTGGCTTGTGTTCGCAATGCTATCTACTGGCATCTTTCATGCAGTCAAATCCATCTCACTGAATTTCCTCTGATTGTGCAGCCTGAGAATTGGTCCACAGCAACTGAATCCTTTTCAAGTCAGAAAGGGAATGTGTTCGCAAAGGCTTATTTTCTCCAAAAGAATGCGTAAGATCAAGGTCGCAGTTCATAAATTCTACTTTGGTTTAACACTTGATAATGCTATTGTCTCCACAGGAAAGCTTTTGTGGTCTTAACACACAGCAGGCATGACATTTGACTGTAATGTCCTGTAATCTTGGATGAATTTTTCATGTGACTATAGGGCTGGCTCTTCACCAGGCACTGATGCAATCCTCCTGCCCTTCAATGCCACTGGGTGTCAGAGCCCTGAAACTAGGCCAAGAAAAGGTGAGTCTTGCCTTCTCTCCTAGCCCTGTCTTCCCCTCACACTTGCATGGTTCCTTCTGTGTGCAAAGCACTAGAGGTACAAAGATCAATGAGATACAACTTTTTCTAGCTTAGTACACAAGAATTACCTCATGTTAACATAGCATTAAAAAAATTTACAAATAATATCAAAGCCCAGAGCTGGCATGAAGTCTTCAGGACAATATCAGGTTCAGTGATAAGAGAAGGTCCAGGCTGTTGTTTGATGTGGCTGGTGAATAGAAGACAGGTTTTGGGAGAGATGACGGAGGCAGGACCCCGATCATGGAGGACTTTGTTATCTAGGATGTCACAAAGGAACCAAGTGTCAAGCATACTCACACAGATCAGAGAGCTTACTTGGCATCAGGATTTATGAGTAATTTAAAGAATACAGTTAATCATGTGGCACACGCAAAAAGGAGAGAAATCTGCGATTATGAGCACAGGTTGCCAGTCCCTTCTTGCTGAGTCAGGATGCACTCTGGCCTCTGTCGACATACGAGGTCTTTAAATAATGTATGTGGTTTTGTTACCTACACAAAAGGGAGCTGTATTGTATTCTCAGTTTTTTATTCACAGGGTTGCATAGCTTACATGATGTTTTCTAGGGAGCCATGTTTCATAAATCCAGAGTGTTAGGGCTTTGTTTACTGTAAGCAGTTCTAAAGACTGGGTACATCTTGCTAAAAGCATTCCATAGATAAAGCTTCTTACACTAGCAAGTACAATTATTATAGTTGACAAGAGATCTACTCTTATGTTATTGGCATGTTTACTAGGAGATTTGGCTTCATTACGTTTTTCCCTTCCTAGGTAATTCTCTGTTCAACTTCCTCACCCAGAAAGGGGAGAGAATGCATTGTGGGTTTGCTACAAACCATTTATTTCTCAGAGTGCATTTAGACTACCATAAAAGTGGTATGCATTTATAATGCAGTCCAGAGACCATCTCAATCACCTGGGTTTCTTGGTAAAATATGTATACTGGGGCCTTGCTCATGACCTATGGAATCAGATCTCTAAAGCTGGCACCAGGATTTGCATTTTAAAGACTCACAAAAGGTTTAAGATGGTGAAGTAAGAATATTCCGACTCCCCTCCTTCCATGGACACACTGAATCTATAGCTATTTATAGAATAATTTCCTCTGGGGTAGGGGGTGGGGGGAAACCGGAAACCTAAAACTGAGCTGACCAATGACTACATATTGGGCAAATGAGGAAAACCTGTATTGAAGTGGAGAGGCTGGGACCCAATGTTGCCATAAACTCCACCCCTGGTGCCGTGATCCACAATCGGGAGGAAACTCAAAACCTGAACTTCTCACTGAGAAGCAGAGGGTTTGAACCCCACATTGGGTACCCCAACTTTTAAGACCTGCACCTGAGAGACAAGGCCCCAAAACATTTAGCTTTGAAAATCAATAGGGCGTAGGTCCATGAGACCCACAGGCTATCTGCAGTGGAACACAGAAGTGGCTCTTCCAGGACCTACATGCTCAGACTCACTGGCCCCAGGGCCTGGTGCAGAAGCAGCTAACTGTACCCAGACTTTATGTGAGAGAGCCTCATTTGCTCATCTTAATACATCAACCTAAGGGGCAGGCACCTTACTTAGCACACTTCCAGGGGCCTGCTGGGCTACTCTCCAGAGACAGAAGCTTGTGGGCACCATTTTTTTTTTCAAAACCCTAGACCTTGTTTTCTTTTGCCCCAGTCGTTGCCGTCTTTACACTCCCCTTTACCTTGCCCAAGCTAGAGGGTGCCATCTGCTCACTCTGCTTCTGCCATGACCCAGGGCAACAGTGCCTCTCTGAGGAAAATATTTACACGTGTCTGGTGCCCTAGTTTTTACACATGATGTCCCAGCTTTTGTGGCTACCAGCAAAAGAACACCCCTTAATTACCAGGTGCTGGAGGCCAGGGGTGGGGGTGGCTTGTATTCCTGGTTCTCATGGGACTGTGATGATTAGAGAGACAGTTCTAGGCAGACTATCACCCCCAGGGTACTGTACAGACAACAAAGTGAAACATACCCCAGTATTTCTGAGGAAGAGACCTACGTGCTTGTGTAAGAGCTGTGACCAATGGGAAGGTGTCTTCTTTGGAACGCATCTAGGGGCCTACAGAGGGGCTCTCAGAGAATGGAGGCCAGTAGAAGCAATCTTTGTGCTCTCCCTGTGCCTTGCTGCAGCTTTGGGTGTCTCCTAGAAAGGAGCTTACACCCTTGTTTAGGGCTGTCATTTTTGTAGCTGCTTCAGGGGGACACCTCTACATCACTTGGCCATCAGAACTGAAACCAATGGAGAAAGTTCTTAACCAGCTACAACCTCCAGGACACAGAAAGAGGCAACAATCTGGGAGCTGAGTTTTCCTGTGAAAGAGGCCAATTAGTTTATCAGCATAGATAAAGCCTGAGGGGTAGGCTTCTGATTAAAAGGACTTCTAGAAGCTGACTGTATTCCCTTCCAAAGACCTCAGAGGGTGAGTGCTATATTTGTGTGTTCAAGGGCTCCAGTATTTCTCAGAGGGGAGCTATTACATGCATTTAGTGACTTGTTTCTGTGGTTACTGCCCAGGGAACACCCCTCTACTTCTTGGCTCAGGTGGCCAGAGGGGCTTGTGTTACTGAGTCCTATGGAGACTATAACAATTGTTAGATGGTTTTTGACAGGCTACCATCCCCAGGGTAGCACACAGCAGACTAAAACACACCACAAATCTTACCATGAAAGACGTCCATTTGCTTGTTCTGGACCTTCAGCCTGAGGGGCAGGCCTCGGGTTCGGTATACATCTATAGTTCTGTGGAGGTTCTCAAGGGAACTCAGGTCAATGGATGCCATCTTTGCACTCTCCCTCTGCCTCAGTACAGCTCACCAGGATTTCCCAGAGAGGTACTTAGACACTCATCTGGAGCCGTAAATTTAGTGACTGCCGCCCANCAAGAGATTCTCCAGCACCAGCTGGGTGTCCTACAACTATTTGAGTCCTACAGTTCAACTCAATTCTGACACTATCTACCTGAACATATCAGATTCCACACGTTAAGGGCTCTGTCCCACAAAGCTGACCCTCTTCCGTTCAGATGCCACTTGCAAGTCTAGGTTGTCACTGG
Source organism: Hipposideros armiger (assembly GCF_001890085.2). Lineage (NCBI taxonomy): Eukaryota > Metazoa > Chordata > Mammalia > Chiroptera > Hipposideridae > Hipposideros > Hipposideros armiger. Next base: position 421,425 of record NW_017732558.1, read on the forward strand.
TGCTTCTTGCTAATTGGCTGCGAATTAGAGGTTCCCAGGACCCCATCCCTGGGTTTGGTTCATATGTAGAGTGGGTCATAGAACTCAGGAAACCAGTTTACTGATTTGATTACCATTTTACTACAAAGGGTATTCAAAGATTCGAATCAACAGCCAGATGAAGAGGTATATAGGGAGAAGTCTCCAACAAAGAAGCTTCTGTCTTCATGGAGTTTGGGGCCTGGTATGGTGGCTCCTGAAAGCATTGTTTCACCAACCTGAAAGCTTCCTGAAACCCTTTTGTTTTTTTTTTTAAGGAGGTTTCATTACATAGACATGATTGACTACATCATTGGCCATTGGTAACTGATTCCACCTCCAGCCCCTCTCCAATCCCCAGAGGTTAGCGGGTGGGACTGAAAATTCCAAATCTCTAATCACATGGTTGGCTCCACTGGCACCTAGCCTCCATTCATTGGTATGGTCGAAAAGGCATCTCATCGACATAACAAAAAGACAGCTTTGTTACTCTCATCACTTAGGAAATTACAAGGGTTTTAGAAGCTCTGTGCCAGAAACAGAGATAAAGACCAAGTATTTATTTCTATGGATGAAAAAGGAACTATAAATAACCTGACAAGTCCAGTGACTGAAAGTAATCCCACAGGGTGATCTGATCATAAATTCCTAACTGGGCAGGTCATGGTGGGTAGTCATGCCCCAGGTATATAACTTCTTTAGTAAGAGGTTTATCTTTGCCTTAAGCAAACACTATCCATTGTTTTTGTGCACCTAGGTTAACACACCTTTTATATGCCTCCTTTTGAGACCCCCCAGAAGCATAACCACCCTCAACAGAGCACATAATCTTGTTAACTATCCTGTGATCCAATCCTCACCTTGTTTTCTCCCACCTTCATGTAATCTTCCTTAATTCCAAATGTACAGAAGACACTGCAAAACTGTCATTCTCTGAAGCATTCAGTCTGTTGACATCTTGCTTCAGGCCTGTCTTCTGTTTGGCTCACGTAAACTCCAATAAACTCATAAAACTTTTCTACAGGTTTGGATGTTCTTATGTTGACATTTCTTACTATAAATACAACATCACACTCTTTCAGCCCAAGTTAATGCTGCTTCCCAGCTTCATTCTTATTTTGTTTCTGCTGGAAATCTACGAATGTGTTTTTCCAAGGGTGTGACATGGATATTGGGTGCCTTTACAGAGACCTTTCCTGTCTACTGCAAAAAGGCCCAAAACCCTGTTATGTGCAATAAAATGCCTGTTTATGCATGAGGCTAAATATCGAATTTGGGTAAACTGCAACTGACAGCGACAGCATAATCCTGTGTGTATGTCTTCTGGGAGTTCATTAATTACATTGACAACTGCCTAGCAGTGAAAGACTATGTGCTTCGATTTCTCTAGTTTGAAGTTCATTCATCTCGTATGCTGGTAGCCCTTCTCATGTTTGCCCCTGCCACTCTTCACTACTCATTTCTTCTCTAATCACACCCAGTCAAAAACCAAACATTTGCAAAACATTTGTCCAATTTACTTATCTGTTAGATATTTATTTTGTATCTCTGTGCTTCATTAGCAAGGGTTGTCTGCTAACCCAGGTATGTAGAGAAAATTATGAAAAAAACAGCTCTTCATAAATCATTATCTGTTCATCCTATCTTTCAATTAATATGCACT
>NW_017732558.1:425378-426297 GCF_001890085.2 Hipposideros armiger
AAAGGTAGTGAATTAATCACTTATAAGGCTAGTATGAAGTCAAAAGACAAAAGTAGAAAAACTGCAACTACAATGATTAAGGAATACATAAGATAAAAAGATACATGACATAAAAAACAGAAAATGTTGGGGGAGAATAGAAATGCAGAGCTTTAGGATGCAGTCAAACTTATATTACCGACTTAAAATAGACGGTGTAAATATAGCTTGTTATATGTAAGCTTAATGGTAATCATAATTTTTTAAAAAACTTATAGCAGATATACAAAGATAAAGAAAAGGAACATAATGACACCACTAAGAAAGTCATCAACCCACAAAGAAAAATAATAAGAGAAGAAGAAACAGAGAAGAACGACAAAACAGCCAAAGAACAATGAACAAAATGGCAATAGGTATGTAACTATTAATAATTATTTCAAATGAAGATGGACTAAATTCTCTAATCAAAAGATATAGAAGGGCTGAGTGCATAAAAAGCAAAACCTATCTATACACTGCCTACACGTGACTCACTTCAGATGTAAGGACACACACAGACTACAAATGAAGGCATGGAAGAAGATATCCCATGCAAATGGAAGTCAAAAAACAGATGGAGTAACTACACTTAGACAAAATAGACTTTAAAACTAAGACTGTATTAAGAGAAAAAGAAGGGCTTTACATGATGATAAGTGTCATTTAACATGAGTATATAACATTTGTAAATATTTATGCATCCAACATAGGAGTGTCTAAATATATAAAGCAAACATTAATAGGCCTAAAGAGAGAAACAGACAACAACATAATAATAGTAGGGGGCTTTTTACTCCACTTACATCAATTGATTGGTCATCTAGACATAAAATAAATAAGGAAACATTGACCTTAGATGATACATTGGGCCAGATGTCGTTAACAGATAAATATAAAC
>NW_017732558.1:429252-430491 GCF_001890085.2 Hipposideros armiger
AAAAAGTTAGATGACCTAACTTTTCACCAGCAATTCATGGCTTTTGCATCACAACAATGCACCAGCTCACACACCACTGTCTGTGAGGGAGTTTTTAGCCAGTAAATAAATAACTGTATGGAAACACCTTCCCTACTCACCTGATCTGGCCTCCAATTACTTCTTTCTTAACCTGAAGATCAAGGAAATATTGAAAGGAAGACATTTTGATGACATTCAGGACATCAAGGGTAATACAATGACAGCTCTGATGGCCATTCCAGAAAAAATGTTACAAAATTGCTCTGAAGGGTGGACTAGGCACTGGTGTCCATGCATAGTTTCCCAAGGGGAGTACTGGGAGGTGACCGTTGTGCTATTCAGCAATGAGGTATGTAGCACTTTTTCTAGGATGAGTTTGTGAACTTAATTGTCCAACTTCATAAAACATTAATGAATAAAATTGAAGAAGGCACAAGTAAGTGGAAAGATAATATGTGATTGTGGATTGGAAGAACTAATATTATTTAAAATGTCCATGCTACCCCCAATATAGATTTAGTGCAATTCCTTTCAAAATTCCAATGGCATTTTTCACAGAAATTGAACAATCCTAAAATTGTATGGAACCACAAAAGATCCTGAATAGCCAAAGCAACCTTGGAGAAAAAAAAAAAGCTGGAGGCGTCATGCTTCCTAATTTGATTCTATACTGTAAAACTAGAGTAATCAAAACAGTATGGTATGGGCATAAAAACAGACATATAGATCATGAAACAGAGTAGAGACCACAGAAATAAACCCACATGTATATATGACAGAGTGACTAAAAATATACAATAGGGAGAGTCTCTTCATTAACTGGCATTGAAAAAACTGGACAGCCACATGCAAAACAAACAAAAATGGAACTGAACCACACATAAATTACCTTGAAATGAATTAGTTTTGAACTAAAACCTGAAACCATCAAACTCCTAGAAAAATACATAGGCAATAAGCCCTTGACATTCATGTTGGTGAGTATTTGTTTGGTTCTAACATCAAAAGCAAAGGCAACAAAAGCAAAAATAAGCATGTGGGACAACATCAAACTAAAAAGCTTCTGCACAGCCAAGGAAACCATCAGCAAAATGAGAGGAAAACCTACTGAATGGGGGAAAATGTTTGCAAATTATATATCTAATAAGGGGCTAATATCCAAAATACATAAAGAATTCATACAACTCAATGACAAAAACAAACAATATGATTAAAAAA
>NW_017732559.1:0-6269 GCF_001890085.2 Hipposideros armiger
GTGGCTTTCCTGATATACATAAGTTTGAAATTTTCAGTATACTCAAGTTCACAATTAATCAGTACATCGCAAATATCTATTGAGCACCAATTATTCTGTGTTGGGGGTGCTGAAGTGAACTAGATAGATGAGCTCCTGCCCTCAAGGATCATTTGTTCTAGTAGAAGATAATAAACACATAAAACAAATAAACACATTCATAAGAAAATGTCAAGTATTGACAAGAAGATAAAATATGTACCTATGACAAAGGGTGAAGGAAATGAGAATGATAAGTCTGCTTTCTAACTATCTAATAAAATAACAACTACCACTTAGAGAACACAGCTTTGCCTTTATTATTTCATTCAAGACTTAGTAAAAGCCATCTTTACAGAACAATAAGCTAGGCTTAGAGAATTTAAGCTACTTCCCTGATTTTATACATCAACCCAAGTGACAAAGCAGAGATTTAGACCCAGGTTCATCAGCCCCAAAGACACACTCTCAGCTATGGTGAATGTCTTCTTTCTAAATGTTTGCTTTATCCCTGATATGGTTAGATTATCACGTCCCGGTTCTGTGAGGCATGTGCTTTGAGCTGCTTTTCCTTCTTTGCTCATGAGCTTGTTACCCACCACATTTCTCTTTTACCCTGCCCCTTGTGACTAAGGAAGGACATGCAGCTGAGAGTCAGCTGTTCAAGGTTATTGTCAGTTTTATAATGCTATGCATCATACCACCCCAAAACTTAGTGAATTAGAATATTAAGTGTCTTATTCCTCACAACTGCCAGGGCAGTTCAGTTCCTCTGCTGGTCTTGCCTGGGACTACTCATGTGGCTGCAGTCAGCTGGGGGCTTGGCTGGGGCTGATTAATCCGGGACCTCAGCTAAAATGGCTGGAATAGGCAGGATAACTGGGCCTCTCTTTCTGCGTGGCCTTTCATCTCAGGCTTCTGTATGGTGCAGAAGGCTTCCAAGGACACGAGAGTGAAATCTGTAAGACCTGTTAGGCTGGGGATCAGAAATCAAACAACAGCTATTCTGCCACATGACTTCTATTCCTTTTAGCAAGTTACAGGGCCAGCCCAGAGTCCAGGGACTCTACCATCTGGTGGGAGAAGCTGAAAGGGATTTATAGCTACATTTAATCTACTATAGATTACCTTCTAGCAACAGTTATTTACATTCTACCCACATGCAAATATAGTTGCCCCTCCTAAGGTCTTTGAAAGGTCCAACCCATTATGGCATCATCCATAATTTCAAGGTCATGATGAAGCTTCTCAAGTGCAGTTCCTCAAGTGCAGTCACCTTGTTCCAAAGACAAATTGTCTGCCCTCTCCTCCCCATACACACATGGAGCATACACTGATAGAACAATGACAGGAGAATAGCAGGAATCATTCTTAATCAAAACGGGAAAGAATAGGAAGCACACGGCAATCTCTAGTCCATAGTGATTCTGAAATCCACCCAGGCCACCCTGTTAGGGCCTCCTGGGGGTAAGAGGCTTTATAGTCACACACTGGTCCATCTTTACCTAAGGCCATTACTTTCTTTGGGACTGTTTCGCTGGCTGGAGGAAATGTTTCTTGATTAGGGTCCAGTTTTATTTCTTAAGAATTGGACCCTAATCCATTGTTCTGTGACTCTCAGGTCCACCTCGGGACTCCTGGATTCATGCTTTGAGAGATCCTTTTTTTCATCATAAAACAAAAACATGGCCCATGTTTATAGCTGAGTAGCTGTCTAAGCCTACTTACTGGCCATAGAAAGTGGAGTCTCAGAGATATCTTTTCATATTGAGTAGTCTCTGATTCTTCTAGTCCAAGTTGATTGATATTAATTCCCTTAAAACTTTTTCTATAAATATGATTAGGGTCTATTCCATGCCCCAAAAGTCATATTTATAGTTCTTTTTGAGAAGAGCCCTTTGTATTGTGGGCATAGCACTGTGAGAAATGCCTTTAAGATTGATGCCTTTAAGATTGTTAGAGGCCCTTTTTATGTAATTAAAAGGGTCTATCAGGCACAAGGTCAAGTCTTTCCATGGTCTCAAAAAAAGGCTTTATAGTCACACACTTGTCAATCTTTACCTAAGGCCATTTCTTTCTTTGGGAATGTATTGCTGGCTAGAGTGACTGAGAATGAGAAACAGTTTTGTATTCCAACCAACAAATCAAGAGCTCTTTATATTTTTTTCTAAATTCTGCTTAAAAACTGTATTGTTACTTGTTTAGTTTATTTCTGTCTTCCTATAACATTTACATACAGTTAAAAGAGGTCAATTAATATTTTCAAAATTATGCTTCTTCGTTCACAGTTTGTTCACCATCCCACCAGCCTTCGCTAACAAACTTTTCACTATTTTTCCAGACTCTGCTTGTCATGGGGTTCCAAAGCCAATGACAAACAATTTATTTTTTTTTGTTACCGATGACACCCCATTTCTAAAGAGTGCCAGTGTAACAAATTTTCTCTATTGCCTATCAATTTTTACATACCAAAACACCCCAAAATTTAGTATCAGTGTTTAGTGGGCAATGATTCTGGTCTTAACTGTAACATAGGCATAAATTGGGATTGGTGAGTCTTGTGGTCAGAAAGGAAGTAGCTGTCAGCTTGTGGTTGGATGGTATATATAAGAGGGCCTCACTCTTTAAGCTGGGGAACTCACCTGGAATAGTTAGAATAAGTGAAATGGCTGGGTCTCTTTTTCGATATAGACTTTTATCACAAGATGGTAAAAATAGTCCAAGAGGGTGAGAAAGGAAGCTGTAAGGCCTCTTGAGGCCAGATCTTGGAAGTACATGTCATTTCCCTTGCATGTTATTGGTCAAAGCATGACACAGGATGAGCCAGAATCAAGAGGTGAGGAAACAGACTCCGCCTCTTGACCGGAAGGAGCTGTAAAGTTTTTGTGGTCATTTTTAATCCACCACAGTTAGGAACTCAGTGTGGCCTCATGGGATCAAGATGGCTAAGCAGGTGCATAAACATTAAAAGCTGCAGCACTATTCGAGCCAGAAGCTGATCATCTGAATTACCAAACCAAGGATAACTTTACTTTCTTTTTTTTTTTTAGCTGAGCCATCCTGCCACCTGTTGGCAGCTCAGCNCTTGAATACTGTGCCCTGGAGGGATGATTACAATTGAATGTTTCTGGTGTGACCGGTTAGCTCAGTTGGTTAGAGTGTGGTGCTGATAACACCAAGGCTGCCGGTTCAATCCCTGCATGGGCCACTGTGAGCTGCGCCCTCCCTAAAAGAGTCAACTATGCCATTGTAGCATGAAAGCAATGTGTAATCAATGACCTTGGCTGTTCCCCAATAAAAGTTTAAAAAACAAAAGAAAAATAGAATGTTTCTACCAGAGTTAGATTAGTTCATACAAAGACCACAAGGCCAGTATGATGAGTCAGACAAGACTGAAGAAAACAGAGTAACAGGGCATACAGGGAGGACCCGTCCTCTGATTCCTTATTTCTCTATTGATGGGGCTCTGATTCCTTATTTCTCTATTGATGGGGCTCAGGACACATTACCCCCAAAATATGACACTTTGACATACTGAATATTTTAAGCTAAAAGAATTTGAAAAAATGGCAGAAGCAGGAAGGTCATTCTATCCTCCTCCCCTCCACCTTTCTTCCCTGAATTAGGTCTTAAATCTCCCAGGTGAAAGGCGTCCTCCCTGTGCCAGAAGGACATTCTCATAGCCGAGACAGGGAATTTGAAAGCTACAATAAATAAACCTTATTAAACTGACCCTTAGCTTCCTCGCTACTCCTTTACCATTCACTCCCTCTAGTCCCAACCCTTTTGTCTTGTCAACTCTTCACAAACTTACTGCCTCTTTGTCTAAAAGGTACAAAAGCTTTCTGGTCTGGTCATTTCTTTGGGTCTTTATTCACTTGTGAAAGCTCCCATGTACATGTACAAATTCAATAAAAATTGTAATGCTTTTCTCCTGTTAATCTGTCTTTAACAGTTTAATTCTCAGACCCAGTCAGGGATCCCATGAGGGTCAATGAAAACTTTTCTCCCCTGTGCTAGCATAGGAACTATGTACTGATACGAATTATAAAACCATTTCATAATTCCTCCCTGTACTTCCTGCCATACCAGTCTTTTTATAACCAGAAGATATCCAGTCTTTTTATTCTTCTGTGCCGTTCTAACGTAGTTCCCTTAAACAAAAAAGGCTTCAGTGCAACCAACCACTACCCCCTGAAGTCTTATCTCATTCTTCTTGTCAGAATTTAAATCTCCTTTTACATTCCTCATACCTTCATTTCACATTTCTCTCATTCTCCCAGCTGTCCTAGTTAGCACTTTTGCCAGCAGATAGTATATCCTTCATTCCTCCTTATTCCTGATAACAAACACCAACTGAATGTTGAGAAAATAATATGTTCTCTAGATATTTGAAGAAAACACAAGGTGCAGCAAAATGTATTGAGTATCTATTATGGGGAAAGGTTTTATTCAGAGTGATAGGAAGCTCAATACTTCCACTCTCCCTTGGATGCCTGCCAACTCTCAGATCCCTGGAGAAAGCCCTCCCTACAAAGCTGTCTAATGGTGAGGAGATAAAGGATGTATTTACCACATACACGGATTGCAGCACATACCAGAGCACTGGGTGTGGGCGCAACTGGGCTCCACAGGCTCCTGAATTCAGCGGGACGGGGTATCAAAGCAACACTTATACCTTTAGCTTCTACAACCAGACCTCAGACAGCTAGGACATTTTCCTGAAAGGTGGAATGAAAGACAAAACACACCAACTGTCCTTTTGAGCCCTCAGTCAAAATGCCTAGGAACCCTGACATGTGTTGCTAAGCAACTTCAACAGAAATTGGTTTTAAACCTAGAGCAGCCACCTAGTCCACTGTTCCAAGCCCGTGTGCTCCGACTCGACCTTCTTGTCTGTTATGATGAATGAACTGCCCGTGCTCCTCAGATCAACTCTGCCAGTGATTCACTGGATTCCATACTTTCTCTCTACTTTTTCTCACACCATCTTTCATATAAAAAAATGAACACATTGTTATTGTTTTTTTCATCTTAAGGGATAAAAACACTCACATTCTCTCTCCTAACCTCATTTCATTCCATTTCTCTCTTCCTTAAAATTAAATTTTCCAAAACAGTGGTTTACCCGCAGTCTTTCCAATTTCTGTTCCTGTTCTCACTTGAAGATACTCTTCTCAGGCCTTAACCTCCACAAAACTCTACTGGAACTGCTCTTGACAAGATAAACAATGAGCTCTAGAGATCCGCTGTGCAACACTGTACCTAGAGTCAGTAATAATGGATTGTAACATTGAAAAATCCATTAAGATTTTTAGATCTCATGTTAAGAGTTCTTACCACAATAAAAATATTTTTTTAAAGATGAGCAGTGAACTATGTTGCTATAACCCATATTCAATTCTCCGCCTTCATCATTTCATCTGTCAGCAGCATTTAATGGAATTGTTCACAACCTCTTTCCTGAGACACTTTTCGCATTCTCTTTAGTTTAGGTGAAGAAACTCCATATCTCTAATTTCAACCTAATTGTGTCTTGCTACTTCTCAGCATATCCAAAATGTCCTTACAGAAAATGGCCGAGTATTCACTGATATTTACTTTTTGAACATTTACTACGTGCTCCAATATGTGAAAATGCTAAAATAAACCTGACATTCATTTTGCCATAAAGGAAATTAAAATCCAGAAGGAGAGATCGAATAGTAAGGTAAAATGAATATGACATAAACTATAGTATAGGATTTTAAAGAAAAGTACAGATTTAGGTCTCCTTAAGGGAAAAGGAAAGATCGCTTCCATATATGACATTCAGGCAAATTTTACCAAGAAAGCAGATTACATAAGGGAAGAATTTTGATAAGCAGAGGCAGGAGAGAAAGGCATGCAAAAAAGACGAAATAGAATAAATGTAGAAAGAAAGAAAAGTTTAGGGTAGGTCCCAGAAATCGTAAGCCAGTAGCCCAGTTTGGCTGGAAGCAGGATACACAGAGGTCACTGGGAAATTTGGGTGGTGTGTGGAAGTGTGAAATAAGTTTTGAAAATTGTAAGGCTGAAGGACTAGCACAATAAAGTTCCTGTTGTCCAAAAGAAAGCTGACAATATGGAATTGGAGTGAGCCAAAGCTTGAAATGGAAACTTCGAAGTGTGCAGAATAGAAGTGGCCAGAAAAGCCATGGCATTCTCAAGGGAGAAAGTACAGGCAAGAGAGATAAGGAGTAAATGTGAAATTACTGAAGATTATTTTTGTA
>NW_017732559.1:9549-25144 GCF_001890085.2 Hipposideros armiger
TCGAACTGCTGTTGCTCAGAGCTCGCACTCTTGAGCAAGCTCTTAACCAACTGAGCCACTCGGCCGGCCCTACTTTCTGTATAGGCATAACCACATTGTAATTCCTGTTAATTCAAGGCCATATATTGAAAGGAATTAAATGCTCAGGATGGAATAGGTGTACTTGGAAATTCAAAGCAAAATTTGGTGCTATAGTTTTTTGCATAATGACAACAAGGGCCAAATTAATAAAAAATAATCAATATTACTTTGGATTATTAAGTATGTGTTTTTTTATTATCTTAATGCTCAAAAATAACATCACTGATTAATAGTAAAAACAGTAAAAGTAATAACAGCTGATATTAACTGAACATGCGCCATGTACCAGTTCAACTAAATTCATATTTTGAAAGGGAACACAGAGTTTTAAAACTGTAACTAGCTTACAATTCAATTCCTTATAATTCAGTTCTCATGAATACACCATTTAACAGGAAGCTATATGAAATATTTTTCCTACCCTACCCTAAAACATAGCTTTAGGTTAAACTTTATATATCTAATATTCTAAGCTTGCTAATCCATATCTTTCATAATTTCTCCAAGTATGTGTTGTTTTTAAGGACAAAATCAAGAGCATATTAATGAAAATAGTACTTACAATACTGTTCTTGTACTCTTTCTTATTACTCTGAATTGAAGGACTGGATTATCTACAAATTCAATGTCATATTTGGGGTCAACAGACAAATTTGAAGAAGGTTCAATACTGAGTGGAACTTCAAATCGTTTATTATTAGGATCATAAACCTAAAACAAGAGAGAATAAAGGGTATATTAAATTTTTTTAATGATCTAATTACAATGTTACCAATAAGTGAAATGGGAAATTATAGTTACCTCCAGAATAAGATATATTATGAGGTACTTAATCAAATAATGTTATGACATTTAAAACTTTCCATTAATAAGTTTTGTGTTCATGGAAAATACAGACCATTAGGTTATACTCACCTTAAATCGGAGCCGATCCTCAGTATGAAATTCTATATCCATTACAACTGGGGAAATATCATTTCCAAAGAGAGATATAGTGTCACGTTTGTTTAATGTTAACCTATAAGATAAGCCAATTTTATTAGCCCAAGTGAAGCATATTTATTTTTACAAATGAGTGAAATTCCTCAGATAAAAAGAATACTGATAAACAGGGAGATAAACCACTTACATTAACAAGAAAAATAAAAATTAAGTAATATTTTACTAAGAGCAGAAACACTGAGGAGTAGATCTGAAACACTGGAATGGTAATAAGGAAAATCAACTAATTTCCTTCCCAGTACATCTCTAAGAATAGGAAGAACTGCAACAACAAAATTGTTAAAAAAGTGGATACCTGATTTACTAATAATTGATATTGATACAATCACCCTGTAGAAGGAAATAATAAACCCAAGTTTTTCCTCTAGTCATCTTCAGTCAGGATGGCTGTCAATGACTTCTAAAAACCAGGCTTAGAAGTAATGCATGGGCAGTCACGTGCCCAAAGCTCTGGGCACAGCCCCTCTCCTCCCAGTTGTGTCTGCCCTCCTCACTCTGCATAAATACGTGTCAAACTACCATACACATCCCAACTACTAGAATCCCCAATTCAATGCCACCATCACCCACTCCAACCAAGCCCTCCAATGTTAGAGTCAGGGAGAGAAGCCCATTTCCTCAGGTAAATTTTTGGTTAGGTAAGCATTTTTGGTCTAGCATGGCGAAGCACCACTTATTGACATTGTTTTGCTGTGGAACATCCTTTCCTGATTTAAAAAGAATCCATTAATATTTGAGGAGCTGTATAAATTCAGCAAGCAAAGTTACCTGATGGTCAAACTGAGACATAATGAGATCCCCCAGGCCCAGAGTTAAGTAAAGGGCTAGGCACACATTACATATAAGCCAAAAGGCAGCCCAGACGGTGAAGACACTGACATTTGAAATCTTCATGAATTGCCCTGAGTACTTCTGCTTCTCTTGCAATTCCTCTTTCTGTATAATCTCAGTTCCCAGTCAGAATTTAATATAGTTATAATTTAATGTATCTGATTTTTATTTATTTTATTCAATTTTATGGTTCACTGCTCTTACTCATCCTGAGTTCTTTTTATTTTAATTTCAGATTTTAATCTGTATTCAAAACATTTCCCATGATGGTCTCTGTTAAAATCTGTAAAAACTTAAGCCAATGGCAAATTTAGATTAAGAGAAAATGGCATATAATGTAAGTTAGCTCAATCAAGTTTTATTTTTGAGCCATAAAATAGGCTGGTGTATTTGAAGCAAAGCACCTTCAAGGTTCAGAAGCAATAAAAACAAACTGTAATGATTTTTTATTTCCTTTTCTTCAATTTGGAACTCATTATATTTCTGAAACTACCTTGTCCCAACCCTGACATAAATCAGTGCCTCTCAGCCCAGACCTCACCCTTCTGTTTCTAGCTAGTGTCTCGATAGTCATTTCTTGTCTTTGTCTTTAAAGAAGATGGTACTCGAAATCCCTACTCCTAAGTATCATCATTACATTTCATATCACTGCCTGGTAAGAAACGTAAACGGAAAACACATTTTGACACAATTTTCAAGCTCTGGTCTTGCAATGTGAAAGGGAAATAGCTCATAAATTCCAAACAGAAATTGAAGTAAAGTCAACTTTCACAGCACTTTGCTGATCCCCAAGTAAGTAAATGCCATAATTTTACACATTCCATACATTTCCCAGAAAAGTATCTTCAAACACAAGATCTAGTATCTAAAAATTGGCACAAGAATAAAATTTTTTAAAGTGAGACTTGACCCATAAAATCTAGCTTTTCTCTTGAGACTCTTGACTAAAGGAAACTGATTCTTCCTTTTTTTCCTTAACAACATTAAACATCATCATTTGTGATTGAGTTATTTTTGTACTTAGTAGAGTATGTACTCTGATGGTGCTAAAGTATAATTTCTGATGTTCTGAAATAGTTGTTGTTCAGGGCAATTTTTCATCCTAAGTTTCTCTATCATTTCACAGAAAATTAAGTGCTGTATCATGCTTCCCAAAAAGATATACAACACACAGAGAAAAGGCTTCTTTTTAAATGATTTATATGATAGCATAAAAGACGAGAGTTTTATTTTAGCCCAACTTGTTTGTAACGAATCATTCCGGCACACAAAATAACGGGTCTTTCTGGCTCTGTGGCAGGGACCACACAACTGACTGAGAAACAAGAAAGACACTTGGAGCCTACTCTTCAACAGGGGAGTTGTGACAGTGATTTAGAAGTAAAAATGAGTAGGAAGCAAAAGGCCATGTATTTTAGGCTTTTTGATTCACCGTGAAGGCTCCGAGCTCATAGGGTACAGCAAATAAAAATAGAATGTAATCTTTGAGGTGATATGTGTACCAAACAAACCCATGAGGCCAGATCAGAAATTTTAGATGGTAGAAGTGGTTAGTAAAAGCTCTAGGAAATATATACCTCCATCCTAGAGCTGTTTTCTGAGGTGAGCCTTTCATAATGTAGCCATATGGGCCATCAGCTGGGTAGAAGCACCAGGGAACATTGGCAACAGTTGTGGAACACCAGAAACAGCCTTTAGCTTCACAGATCTCTTGAGTAGCATCTGGTTGAGGATGGCAATCAATGCGCTTCTGAATGGGAAATCTCGCGGAACAAGTAGCCTCTTCTTTGGAGGTGTAGAAGCAAAACGGAGCGGTGGTGTTCTCAGAGGCACACCACTGACAGCCGCGGCTTATACACTCAGCTTCATTTGCCCCGGACTCTGGGTGACAGTCAATGCGTTGGGAGTCAAGTACTATAGAACATAAATCGACCTTCTCAAAACACCAAGGAATGTCTGGGGTTTTCAGCGGAGACCAGCAGCAGTTCCTGGCCAGGCAACTGGCTTCGGAAGCCCCAGGATCAGGATGGCAGTCTTTACGAAGCTGAGGGGCTAGCGATGCTAAGCATGAGCTTGATCTAACAGGCTGGACTAGAGCTGAACCGAGAAGGAAAACAGGGCAACGTCAATGCAAAGATATCTAGAAAACATAATTATTATCAAGACACTTTGGTAGAACTCAATCTTGCAGTGCTAAGATTATGAGTGGAATAGTTGGTAGAGATCAAACAGTATTATAAATTTGTCAGCCTAGGTAAAACAAAGCACAGCAAGAAACCTGTCCCTTAAAAATGCAGCACTAACATTTTATTTTATCACTCCTAATATTCTCAGCATGCACATTCTTTATTATCTCCACAATCTGAGGTGTCTACCTATTATCATCTAAATGTTACCAAATGGATTTCACAAAAGTCAATATAATTGCCTTTTCTGTTTGCTATACTTTCCTTCATTTATAATTTATACACTGGACAGCAGTTGTCAGTCCTCTAATGATAATAGTTCACAAATGTCTATAGGTGTTTCCTCTAAACTAACTAGATATTGTGTGTGTTACATGCTATTGCATCAAATCCAACTCCTGGAGACCCTATGAATAAGTGGTGTCCACACTATCCTGTCCTCAGCAGCCCTGCTCAGCTCCTGTGGACTCATGCCTATGGCTGCTTTGATTTTTGTATCACATTGTAGTCATGTATATATCTGATAATATTGTTTAAATTCACCATAATTTTGAAATTATGATAGTTTTGAGACCAGATGCTGGATCTTGATTTTTAATGCAATAATAAAGAAGCATATATATTAGTGTATCACAAATTAAAAAAAAAACATTTTGATAAGGATTTTCCCATATAATTAGTTTCATCTGCAATTCTATATATTTTATGAATTTAAAAACTCTTCTAAGAAAGGGGTGCTATGCTTCACCAGGCTACCCATAGACACACACACACACACACACACACACACACACACACACTCAGATACACAAATGTTCAGGACCCTCCAAAACTATGTGTACCCACCTACCACCAGGAAAAACATCACATATGACCCAGAGCGTGGAAATCACAGTTAAACCGCTGCTCTATATCACATGATTGTCCTTACAATTTTCCACAATACCAAATGCCAACTCCAACTAATAGAAAACACCATTATCTCACTTTTGTTTCTCAAAATTCAAACCAATCAAATATCATTAAATGAACTACATGCATAGGTATCTAGGCATAATCCTTGATTATCCTCAATAGTGTGTCAGATTATTCTGTATTCGAGTTATTATTTTATTTATCTTTCTGTCCATCTGAGCTCCCCGTTCAATTTCTCCTGGTTGTCACTGAAGGTCTCATCACTGCCCCTATGCCCTTTCAGTGTTCTCCTTCCTTATTCTGCTCAGACTGTAGGGATTTGCTCCTGGGGTCACCCGTGGCTCTGGGACCTTAGAAGCTGTATAACTTTGGATAGAAACTTTTTAAGCTTTAGCTCCATCAGATTTAAAATAGCAATGATAAAGCTTAGTTTATAAGTTCTGAGCTAACTCCCTCTTCTGAGTACTAAGCTAATGTAGAATATATAGTATGTAGATATCATGGTTAAGGTCTTAGACTGACCCTAGAGCCACAGTATCCAGGTTCAAATCTCAGTTCTTACACTTACTAGCTATGTGGGACAAAATACTTTACCTCACTATGCTGCAGTGTTTTCATCTGCAGAACAGGAATAGAAATGGAACCTGCCTCATGGGATTTATACCTGTAAAGATTTTTAATCAGCAACTAGCACATCCCTCTTGGTATGCTAGCTGTTGTCATATATATATATATATATATATATACATATATATATATATGTCATATATACACACATATATACATATACATGTATATACATGTATATATGTGTGTATCTACATATGCATATATGTATATGTATATGTATATGTATACATATATGTATATATGTATATATGTGTGTGTATATGACATATATATATGACAACATCTAGCATATGTATATATATATATATATATATACTCAGCACAGTAAACTGGCATACACTAAATATACTTGCTATTATTAATAAATAGCAAATTCATCAAGGACAATAGCTATTAAACATTAAAAATTAGATAAGTTGATTTACCATGTTTGTTTTTTGTATTAAGTTTTGATTCAAAATTTGTTCAAGGAAAAATTATCAAAAGGTAGGTTACTCAGCTGTATACGATGTCAGAGGGTTAATAGATTGGGGGAGGGGGTTATCACTTTGTGAGGGGTGTAAATGTCTATCACATTGTTTTGTACACCTGAAACTAATTAAAATATAAAAATAAAAAATAATTAACTTGTACCACACACACACACACACACACACACACACACACACACACAAAAGTACGTTACTTACCTGTCAGAATCA
This sequence comes from Hipposideros armiger, assembly GCF_001890085.2. NCBI lineage: Eukaryota > Metazoa > Chordata > Mammalia > Chiroptera > Hipposideridae > Hipposideros > Hipposideros armiger. The sequence goes on from NW_017732559.1 coordinate 15,896, forward strand.
TGGAACAAAAACACAGGAGTCTTAAGGCCTTCATGGTCCCAGAAAAGTGACTCTTGTTCATGGTATGTGAGGTATTAATACCCGAAAATTTGAATAAATTATTCTGGCCTTGAATTTTTCAACAGAGCAATGAGGCCAAGAACAACTTCTTGAAAGTCTTCCCACAAGATTACTAGTGGCTGGCACTGCTGTGTAATGAAAAGACATGAGATTAGCATACAGGTGGCCTGGAGTTTAATCTGGCTGTCAGTTGGCTGTGGTAGCTGGATATGTCATTTAACATCTATGAGTCAAGGTTTCTTCATCTGTAAAATGGATATAATACCTGCCCTGCCTATTTCATGGTGTCAGAATGAAGATCACTGTTATAACATTACCATTGGAAGTCAAAAGTCAGTGAAAAGTCAGCTTCTCATGTCACATGACCAAGGTCCCTTGACCTACTAAAGGAATTAAGAACTAGGTAACAGAAGTTGTAAATGAATTATACTTTTTTCTTTCCAAACTTTAAAATTTTCAGTTCTATAGGTATTTTAAGCTATTCTTAGTTGACCTAAAGTTTCAATCACTTTACTTTGGGGATCAGCATAATAAGTTTGGTAGAAAGAGATTATTAGACGACAAGTCAGGTTAACTAAAGTCACAAGGTTTTATAATCCATTAATATCCAACAATGAATAGCCATCCTACATGTAAGCAAATGGGCAGCTCCATATGTGGTGAAATTTAGGAAGGTATCTTCTAATGTTCTTTTCATTCACAAACAAAACAAAGTATGAGAATTTGTCTCCCAACCAGAAAGTTTCAGCTTTAGGGCTATAAGAGCTAGGAGTTATACTTTTATTGGAAATAATTTTAAATTAAGAAAGTAGAAAGGACAAGTTTATTTAACTGTTTCCTAAGTGGAAAGGAAGGATTCTGGGAAGAGGAGACAAAAGACCTTCCACTAGTCCATCTATGCTAATTGGTTGGATTAATTAATTATCAGTAGAGGAAGCCAGAGATCTAGTAACAAGAGAGAGGAAAGGGGGGCAGTTGACATCAAACAGTGAAAAACACAAGAGAGGGAAGAAAGGAAAGATAAACTTGTCTCTCACACTTTTACCAAAGAATCTCTTAATCACCTTAAGTGGGGAAACCGAATCTGTTGGCAAATATAGCGATACTTCCACTGGTAGCTTCCCAAGAACTCAGTTCCTTGTAATAAACCCTGCCTTGGACACAGTGGAATTCAGAATGCAATAAAGGAGTTCAGAATCCCAGCAACCAAACAGCAGAGCCCAGATCTGAACCAAAGCTTACCCACACCTCCATGATTCAAACAGGGCTGCTGAAGTGTGGGCAGAAAGAAATCTGCACATTCACTACGTCACTTGTCCTGTCTTTCTTTTTCCAATTCCAGCTAACAAGAAAAAACCTTGAGAACCCTGAGTCCTTGGTTACAAAGATAGGCATGTATAACCTAAGTCCTTCTGTAAGACGAGGACATACAAGATAGCTTCGCTAAAGGAATTAAGGTCTCACAGGTTATAGACATTTAAAAATCCAGGGAGCACAGCATTCGCATTTATCATCCAGTTGAATGTTTTTGTTGCTAAACTAATTATATTTATTTTTTCATCTGAGATAGACGCAACCAGGATCTCTGAGAACAGTGGTCCATATCTTTATCATAAACCTTCAACTTTGAAGTACTGCTTTTCACATGGTTAATGTAAAACCTCCACATAAATAGTACAAATAAAATAAAGGAGCTTGAATTTTAGCCACTTTTAAATTCTATAAATTAGGAAATGCAATAAACTACATGAAAAGATGTTCTACGCATTTAAGAACTTATTAAGCCCTTATATATCTGTGGCTCATTTATAAATCAGAAAGTGGAAAATTTGCCTTTAAAGGGAAAATGAAATAGAATATTTAAAATTCAGGCAGAATGGGAAAAATCTTGGAAGACAATCTTAGACTTGATTTATTCTCAGTGTGACAAAGTAGGAAATGGCTAGTAACATTTCCTATATATTTATTCACAGAACCTATTTTAGTAAAATTTTAAATCTGTGTTAGGGTCAAATTCAGTGTATTTTCAAAAGAGAATTTTTGAGATCTGCATTATTGGCTGAAATTCAGAAATATGCCTAGAAATATTACTTGCATATACGGTATGACATATGTATAAATTTTAATTAAGTTTTAAAAAACAAATTAAAACAATGGTGACATGCAATAAGAGTATTTGTTCAAATTTCCTGTCATAAACTTAAAATTACCATAAGTATTTAGCTCATATGATATTTTCTGTTGAATAGCAAAGTTGTATGTGCACATATATTAATTTTCCTAAAATTAATTTTCCTTAAAATGCCAAGGTCTATTTACATATTTTAATTATTTCTATTTGCTTAATACATTCAAAGGAAGGAACAGATGTGTAAAAAGAAAGATATGCTATGATCAACCTTAATTAGTTGTAATAACCTAATCCCTTAGGATAAAGAATTGCACGGCTTTGCAAGCTTCATAGACTGTTTTAAATCACTGTTTATAATATGAAAGCCTAAGGACAAATCAGATCCCTCCCCAAAAGTTTATTAAAATAATTTATCTTAAAATTCCCATTAAAATAAAAATTTATTATCTTAAATATTTTCTGTGGTGCATATTTACTAACTTGATTATAATCACCCCTTTCTGACAATCTCATCACAGATTATGCTTATTATACAAAACATCATATTTTTTATACAAGCATGAATTGCTATTTTAAGCTTATATAAACAGAAATCCCAATACACTGCATCTCTCATTTTTCACATTGACATATAGATCAGAAACATCCATCAATTTCTAGGGTTCGGAATATCTAAGTAGGAAAACCTGCTTGTGAGAGCATTCTAGATATTAAATCTAAATAAGAAAGATATTGAAGTGGAATATTCAGGAGATAGTCTAATGAGGAAAATAGCTGAATCTCATAATACAACAGATATGGGGAAAGAAGGTCAGAACTAAATTAGTAATCGCCTCAGACTTTATCCTTAATATACTAGTGATTTGTTGATGGAGGAATGAGAAAGCAGACAGATGACAGCATTTTATTTATCATGTTCATGTAAATAATATAATCAATCTGGGATACATGTGCATGTGTACACACATTTCTCTTTTTCCAGACCCTTACACAACTCAAAAATCCTCCTCAGAACATGTATATAGCCTCCATTATGGATATTTCCTAAGGGTACGGTTTCCGCTCAGAAAACAAATTTCTGAAAAGTACATTTATTCATTCAATAAATATTTACTAAATGCCTACTATGGGCCAGATGCTGCCTAGATACTGGGGACACAATCCTGTCCTCACAGACCACACAGCGTGATAAGTGCCATGAATGGGGGCCTCCCAGGAGCAGTGGAAGGGCAGAAGAGACCACCCCACGAACAAGGCACAGCTCTGTACAGTAACATTCAGGAGTTTAACTGGGTTATAGTAACGAGATATCAATATATTTCTAGACAGACTCGTTCATTTCATACTTAGTGTTTTCCTATTATCTTTGCCTCTAAGTTATAACAGTAGGCTAAAGCTGTTAATAGTCTCTGTATGTTGGTTGAATTCTCTTCAAATGAGTCAATTATTTTATCAACTAAAAGGAAATGACATTGACTGAAAGTAAACTTTTTTTGTCAATTCCTAGCTGAAAAGGGAACTATATCACTAACATGGATTACAAATTCCATTCCAAATTTCCAAGAGGGGGAAAAGACAGAGGAATAGATATAATGGAACATGCTATAAGAAGGTACAAATGCATATCCTAACACAGCTCACATCTGTAAGGAGGTACTATTGAGCAGAAGAGACAAACCACATCTAACTTTTAGTAAAAAATCTACTGCAATGTTTACTCTGTTCTTTTATTTTTTTAATACTTTTTCTAAAGTATATCCTGTCAATCACTCTCATACTTTACAAGGAAACAGCATAACCAGAAGGAAAGTACACGGATCTGAGAGACGTTAATAAGCACAAGTTCACCAGCAGCGAAACTTTCAGCACTTACATTCTCCCCACCCCTCACCCTCACCCCCCAGCTCCCCAGTGCTACGTAGTGATGGGGGATGAGCTGCTCTTCCTGCAGAAGGCTTGGGAAACCTGTGCTTTTCATAAACCCCATCTGCTGAGAGCAGCATAAAGACAAAAGTATCAGCTTAACATTTCACTTAACTTAAATATTTTACTGGGAAAAAAAATCCAACTGGGAAGTTACTTAAGCTCCTCCTGATCCGCACTCACACCTTAATATATGGGAGTGTTTATGAAAGAGGGAGGGAGGGAAGGAGGGTAAGGGAAGAAAGAGGGAGAAAGGGAGGGAGGGAAAGAGGAAGGAAGGAAGGAAGGAAGGAAGGAAGGAAGGAAGGAAGGAAGGAAGGAAGGAAGNGAAGGAAGGAAGGAAGGAAGGAAGGAAGGAAGGAAGGAAGGAAGGAAGGAAGGAAGGAAGGAAGGAAGGAAAGCTCAATCTGTGAAATCACTACCAGGACTTAGACTTCATAGAACTGTCCTGCAAGGTCCAACTGACATGTTCTACTTCACTCTGCCAAACTTAGCAATATCCCTTTTAGTCCTATCTTTGAATATTATGTCTACCTTTCTCAGGCCAGTAATGAACCTTTTCTTCTACTCCCCAGGCAGATAAGAAGAATTAACTTTACTGAGCTTCGGTCAATCTTTAACCAACAACCCTGATATTCCCCTTTTCTGAGTCAAATCATTCACAGAATTCATATGGGGTCATTTCCCAAAGAAAACTATGTAACAGGGAGTCAAATGCTTTTTTAAGTCAAAAGGTATTTGGTGTATTTGGTGACACCAGGAATAAAAAGCTAGGTGAAAAGTATATGTATTTGGCAATATTCCTTATGCCAAAAACACCTTGCAGCTTACCCATCTTATCATCTAAATGTTTACAAACTGATGATGTAAATTTTTATTCATTTGAGAGGGAAGGTCACACCTGGGAAACCAAACAAATATTTACTTTCACCCTCAGGATAACTAATCCTAAAAATCAATCAGAACCATGAATAGTGTCTACTTATAAAATAGAGAGTTACTAATGTTCAAGTTAAAGTCTACTTGACTTCCCATTCATATCATAGTTATGTTTGATCATTAAAGATACATTTATTTTCCAATAGTGTCCCTCTAACCCTCCATTTCAGTCACTTACTCCTCCTGTGTCTACTCAAAGCCCCATCATGGAGACTTAAACGTCCCATCTTCTTTGAGGCAAACAACATTTCAGAACTTTCCTTCAATCACAATTCCATGTCCTGCTGCCCCAATCTTGGTAGTAAGAAACAGCCTAGGGGCTGGCTGGGTGGCACAGCTGATTACAGCATGTGCTCTTAACAACAAGGTTGCTAGTTCGATTCCCACATGGGATGGTGGGCTGTGCCCTGCATCCCCCCACCCCAATTAGATTGAAAGCAGCAACTGGACTTGGAGCTGAGCTGTGCCCTTCACAACTAAGACTGAAGGACAACAACTTGATTTGGAGCTGATGGGTCCTGGAAAAACACACTGTTCCCTTCCCCATTTCCCCAATAAAATCTTTAAAAAAAACACACAAAAACAGAAGCAGTCTGCTAAATGAATTCTAGCCAAATCATGAATGAGTCTGAATGTGTGTGTTATACCTCTCAACCATATTTCACCTTAAACCAAAAAAGTACTAGCTCCAAAGTGTAGCAACAATGACAGTCTGAAACACACCTCCCATTTACTCCAATACCATCCATTAAAAGTAGCTCATTTTTCCTCCTCAGTAAAGGGGCTGTAAAGAAATGCTTTCTTCTTTTTAATCACAATATTATTAGAGTAAAAACTAAAATTACCAAATATTCAACAGCTGGAGAATAGCTAAATATATTATGGTACATTAATATGAAAAACAATTTTGCTGTAAAATCATATTTGTGAACACTTCAAGATGGGAAATATTTATAATACATCTTTAGCAAAAAGCAGGGTGTGAAATATTTTCAACATCCCAAATTTGTGAATTCATGTGTATGATTTTCTGCGAATGCACATTTTTTGAAAATATAAATGTATTTCTAATTTCTAACCATAAAAAATAGAAATGAAGTCTTTTTTACCGAGAAAGTTACTTTGTTTTAGTATTACTTTTACAGCCTTTGGTTAGAAAGCCTAGAAGCCGTGTGAAAGCCAGTATGTATAAAGCACAATTGGGATAAATAAAAAATAAATCCTTTAAAAAAAAAAAAAGACTCGACAAAGGCTTTTATGTCAATGACCTTTGGCCAGAAACCATGAAGGCCAAGACTGTTTGAAGATGGACTTACTAGGTAAGAAGAAAGAGTGGCAATGGAAAAAAGTAAGGTTATTTTCTAGTCTGGTGAAAGATCTAACAGTAGTCAGTGTTTTACAAAAAGAAATTGCCATTGGCAGCTCCATTAATTAAGCACTTTATTAGTTGAAGTGAGAACTTGATGCTTCCAGGGACATCATTCAGGAAATTTCTCACCAGTGCAGGCAGGACCTTGTTAGCAATTCAAAGCTGTGGCAATTCACATACATGTGTGAGAGTTGAGCTTGTCACTGTTTAATGAGGTGAAGGCAGAACTACAATAAACTGAGACCTCAATTCAAACAAAAGATACTAGATTAGCTAAGCAAATACAGATACCCATACAAGCTAAATCTAGTGGCCCAAATAGTACTTGCCTCATTTAGAAAAGCTGACAGTTTATCACAATGCGTGCTATGATTATAGGTTACGGCACATGTGGAAACACCTTTGGTCCTTGATTAATGTATCAAATCTGGAAGCTTCTGGTGAACTGGTTTTCTTTAAAAATTTTAGATGTTATTTTTTTCAAACAAAAGTATATTATTAGATTTTATTATTTGTACACATATGTGGGGAGATATATCTATATATATTATATATATATAGTGCAGGAAAATCATGTGAATATATAAATATAATCTATATCTATATCTATCTATATATCGAAATCAAAGCAGGGCCATTTGGGAGACAAGTTTTTACAGTCTTTGTTAAAATAATTTAGTTATTCATGGTTCTTCAGTCTTTCAATTGTAAACTTTACAATATTGTTACTAAGTTCTTCAAAAATCCAACTGAAGTTTGTTAGGGATTTCCAGAATTTGTAGATTAATTTGGGGAGAAGTGACAGTTTTCTAATAATAATTTGTCCCATTCAAGGTCATGGAATGTCAGGTATTTATCCAGGTCATCTTCTATGTCCTTCATTAGAATTTAAATTTTTTCTGCCTAAGGGACTTGGGTATTTTTAGTTAAGTTAATGTCAGTATATATTATGGTCTTATTGCTATTTTACTTACAAAGTTAAATTTTATGAATTATTTTTAAAATATTTAAAAGAGAGTTAGAGGTTTTAAAAAAAATAAAATTATCTTCAAACAATACATTGCTGTTACAAAAAAATTTATTTTCAAATAACAAAAAAACAAATTGCCTATCAACTTATACATTAGCCTTTTAACACTGTTTTTTGAAGGGTGAGAGATTTTCTGAAGTTTGGATAAGAATTTGATGTGATGGACACAAAGCACAGATCTAGGAAATATCATCTTGAGGCAAATTTAAAGAATTCTTTTTTCAGGCCTTATGGGTTTGGTTTTGTTTTTTCATTTTAATATTTGCACTTCTTTTTCTTCTGATGAGCTAATAACCCTTGATGGGCATCAATTAAACAGTATATGAGAATAAAAACAATTAAAAACTTAAAAAAAAAAAAAACTTAAAAACTTCTAATACTTAAAGCCACTGTTTAGCTGAGTGGTAATGGAACGGAACATCCGAGCACGTTCCTGTCATCTCCTCCAAGCTGGACTTCCAAATCACCGTCTATGTGCACTCAGTACCGAGGCTTTCATACTGCTCCAAGTTAAACGGAGCACAAATTACCAGGAACTTCATTTGTTAGCAGAAATTAAGCAGATGCTATTGACATCTTTAATTCATGAACCCATGGGAACTCCTTTTTATACACCTGAGAATTTATGAATTACCAAATACAAACTCCAGGCTTGCTGAAGCACATAAAACATCACCTGCCTGCAGGGCCCTTGAGCAACCAAAGACAGTGCCTTCGCCTGGGCCCCAGAGAGGAAGCAGGTGCCTTGGCTACTGGAGTTTTCCAAACTCAATATTTTCAATTCGATTCACAAACTTCCTCCGAACAAGTACAATTTAGAATTATAGTCTATTAAAATTATGCATTCACATTAAAAGACTGCAAAATGAAAGATTTATGTTATTTGGTTTGTGAGATTATGAATTTTATTTTTATTATTTTAACAATAGTAACTTTTCAAATAGTCAAGCATGCAATGTAGTGAATTCAATACATATGCTATTTAATCAATCTTGAATACTGGTGTTAAGATACAGTGAAAGGCTCTTATTTGATTTGAATGATATTAAAATAGAAAGAAAAAAGTAGCGAGTAGAAGTGAACATGTAGTCAAGTTTATAGTTCTAATCCTACATTGAAAAATAAATACTATTAAAAATTGTCAACATTGAACCAAAAATCTAAATACTTGTTACTCGCCCATCTTCAGCCATTTCTTCAGTTATTTATCTTGCATGTTTTCTCTTCCTGGAATGGTCTACAAGTTTCCAGGGAAACCTCAAAACTAAAAAATATTATAAAGGAAAGAGACGAACTCCCTCATTCCATCTCCTCTTCTCCCATCCACCCCACACTTCCCCTTCCCAGCCTCCCCTTTCACTCTCTCTCACTCTCTCCCTCCCTCTCTCTCTCAAAAAATAATAATAATAATTGATCTCTGGCTTTTTATTCCTGACTCTTTTCTGGAAATCCTAATATGAGATTAGAAAACAGTTTTAAAATAATGGGTTCTGAGAACTCCAAATGCTGGTGTGGATGTGGAGCTATAGCAACTTTCATTGCTGGTGAAATGCAAAATGGTATAGCTACTTGGGAAGACAGTTTGGCAGTTTCTCACAAAGCTAAACACAGTCTTACCATATGATCTAGCAATAGTGCTCCCTGGTATTTACCCAAAGCAGTTGAAAATTTAAGTCCATACAACAAACTGCACATTAGGTGTTTATAGCAGCTTCACTCATAAGTGCCAAAACCTGGAAACAACCATGATGCCCTTCAATTAGTCAATCGATAAACTGTCCAGGTCATGGAATGTCA
>NW_017732559.1:25604-38813 GCF_001890085.2 Hipposideros armiger
GTGTGTGTGTGTGTGTGCGCGCGCGCGCACATGTGTGCAGAAGAAGAAAAGGGAGCATGTGGGAACTTCCTGTTACTTTCTGTCAATTTTGCTGTGAACCTAAAACTGCTATGAAAAAAGAAAGTCTATTAATTAAAAAAGAAAAAGCAATGGGCTGACCTCCAGAACTCTAATGCCTGTACAGGATATACAGAGAGAACATGATGTGCATGAACACACTTGCTAATCTACCCTGTTGACCAAGGGTTCTGACAGCCATGTAAAAATACGCTTATACCAGTGACTGAAAGCAGGTCGGCAGGCAGTCAACACACACCAGGTATTTCATTTTTCATAGGCTGAAAATATTATATATACACAACACCAAAACCACAGAATAAGCATTTAATGTGTTAACAATCTACACGCAAAAACCAGAAATAAACTGAGGAAGTGAAAGAGCAAACAGATTAAACTCAATTCGTAAAATCAATATCTATCATAGAGAAGAGGTTAAAGCAATTTTGCATTTTAATGCTAATTTCGGTTGAGGTGTCCTACTGATTTCTATTGATTGGGGGAAAATACCAGACAGAAATAGAAATTTTTGATGGCAAAAGAATAGATTCTGTTTACCTCACCTCAGGACATTTTAAAAATAAAGGTGAGAGGGCTTTGTCTTACATGAAAGAGCAAAATTCATTTTCTCTGTAAGACTGTTGACAGCCTTTATTTTTCATGTAGTTTTACTTGATTCACCCACACCCAACAATGCTTCAGAGCTCAACTTTCCAAGTTTTCTTTTCTACAAAAAGAAAATTACATGCTGATTCTTAGTCATAGCTTTAAATTCAGACTCGTTTTCTTCCTGTGTACCCCCATGTAGCATAGAGGAAAGAAAGTTTTCTATTTCTTTGGGGAAAAGAAAAATCCATTTTTATTTTTTTTATTTTTTAAGCCAGTATCATCAAACAGAATTGTGAGGGAGGCAGCAAGCTGTATTAAAGTATACAGGAACAAAAGAGACACAAATAAAAAAGATAAAAATCAATTAAAGAATTCTAAATAAAAATGTGGACCATAAAAGTAGTCAATGTAATTTCAACATTTTATTCAAGGCTTAAAAAAAAAAAAAAGAAAGAAAGAAAGAAAAGAAAAGAAAAACCTTTGGCCAGTCTAGACAGAAAAGTGTGCTCTGACACTAAAGGATAAAAGAAGCAATTGTCATTGCTTTGGGAACTTAGGGAACATTTAAGATTTTGAACCAATAAAAGTCAGTTCTTTGAAATTAACAAGGACATGTTGAGGCTACAGATAAGGCTTACTGCATAAAGAATAAATTTATTCACTCAGCAAGTGACTTCTGGGGCATCTGCTAATATAAGGCTTTTAGGATTCATCAAAGAACAGAACAGACCCCCACCTCCTCACCCCTAACCCCCCAAAAAGAAAAAAATCCCCGCCATGGTAGAGGTTATGTTCTATTTGGAGGAAGGCAGAAAATGAACACTAAATATAAATAGTTATATGTCACAAGTTGAAAATGCTATAGGAAAAAATGGGGCAGAGTAAGGGTGATTGAGATACAGGTATTGAGATGAGGAAAGAGAGGGTTGCAATTTACATGGGTGTGTCCAGGGCAAGCCTCTTTAAGAAGGGGGCATTTGAGCACAGATCCAAACGAAGCAGGGAGGAAGGAAGGGAGTCCTTGTAAACAGCCAGTGCAATCGTCAGTCCAAGGTTAGAGCATGCCCAGTTCAGAAAGTTTACAGTCACTGGGAAGGCCAGACACGCACCCTGAAAACAAAATGATCAAGTTTCAAAAAATAGAGTAAATCTCAGAGGGTTTCTGAAAGCAATGAGGAAGAGATGAGAGTTTAAATGGTCCTTGAAATGTTTCTAAGGTTTTTCTTCCCACAGGAATACAGTCAATGATCATAAGCACTTATAAAAGTTATAAAGCAGTTACAAAGATGAGAGATCACATCCTACCAAATGTTTAAAAACAAAAATGTTAGGTGCTTCTCGAGTCTCTTGGGTTCTAAAATAATGCAGCCGTCTCCCATGCAACCCCCTCCCAGCAAGTGGCCCAGCCATCTCTTTCAGAAAGGAAATCTGCTTTGCTGTTCTTTTCCACTCCTCTTCCTCCATATGCCTTACTCCACTGAATGCCGGCTTAGCTCCCACAGTTCCTCAAAAACTGCTCTTGCCTTGCTTGCATAGCCAATGTATGCATTTCAGTTATTTATCTTGCTGACCGTGTGTATTTGATATGTTTAAACATGGCCGCCTTGTAATTTCCTTCTCCTTTGGTTCATCTCTTGCCTCTCTCCTACCATTTTGTTCTTTTCGCCTCCATCAGCTCCATAAATACTGGGCTGTATTCTCAGCTCCCAGCTTTCTTCAGTATTCACTGTCTCCAGTGTCTCTTCTCGCATTTTTTCTTAAAGCCATTCAAACCAGGGTTTCACTCTACTCTTCCACCTAATTTACTAGGTAACTATTAATAGTTCCCAGTTTCCCAAACAACCTGAGTTGGCTCCGATTGCCACAACTTGATAATGATAGTGCCCCTCTTCATTTTCCCATTTGCTATCCCTGTTTGGATACTAAAATATATAGTATCCCTATCTATGACTCTCACCGAAATGCCCGTGGTCATTTCTCAGGACTTCAGTTCTCATCCTGTATTTCAAGGCTCCGTAAAGCACCACGACAAACTCACACGGCCCTGGGGGATATTTTTAAATTTTGAGGGAAACACATCTGTCAAATATTGCATAGAGTATTCACCCAAGCACACTTTCAAAGTTAGATTGCACCGCTTTCCTTTCAATGATGTCATATTTTTGCAAAGCTGGTTTTTTGGTGTTTGTTGTGATACAACGTAAGGGCTGTGTAAAAGTCAGTGTGCAAGAGGACATGAGTGTGGTGGTGTCCAAAGAGATTCATTGTGAAGTTTCCAACAGATACACAAATCTTATTGGGAAGTAACTGTGGTTATTTTAAAATGAAATTAAATATAAGTGTTGTTTTTCCTTGTCATTTGTGTGTGTTAGGTTTTCAACTTTCTTAAGTTGATAGGATACAAATATGTATTAAGTTGTTTGGGCAAGACCACTTAATAAGCAAAACTGTTAGGTTCTTCTTCTGGCCTAGGATGGCCATAAAAATGTAATGAGTCACTAAGGGTGACATGAACCAAGAAAGTTTGGGAGCCTCTGTTTTAGTTCTTATCATAACTAACCTATCAGCAGCATTTGCCAGAGTTGATGACTCTCTCCTCCTTTTTATGCTTCCTTCACTCAGCTTCTGGGACCCACACTTTCTTGGTTTTCTTTCTGTCTCACTGGTCACAGCCTCTAATCTCCTCTGCAGTTTTCTACTTCTTCTCCTTAAACTCTTATTATTAGGGTAACCTAGGACTCATGCCTTGGGCCTCTCCTTTTCTCAATCCATAATCTTTTTTTGGGTGGTCTCATCCATGTATATATGGATGTATATACTGACAACTTCCAAATTTCTATTTCCAAAACAAATTTGTTCCCTGAATCTGAACTCAAATAATCCAGCTACCTTCACCACATTTGCACCTGGGTATAAAATAGGCCCTTCAAATTTACCAAGTCCAAAAAAAATACTCCTTCTCTCCCCATCCCCTGACCCACCTAAAAACAAACAAATAACAACAAAAACACCTACTCCATTGCAGTACATGGAACATACTTCATGATGCTAAGGCTATAAAACTTGGGGTCACCGCTGACTCCTCCCTTTCTTTCAAATGCTACCAAACCAGCAACAAATCCTGTTGGCTCTACCTTCAAAATATACCCAGAATTCAGTCACCCAGAGAGTCCTGAAATAGCCTCCTAACAGTTCAATAGCTGCTCCCCTACAGTATCTGTTCTCAACAAAGCAACCAGAATGATCCCTTTAAAAAACATGAATCAGATGCTATCACCATTCTCTATTTAAATTCCCAATGACATCACATTTGACTTAGAGTTAAAGTCAAAGTCCTTTGCCTACATGGCCTTGACTGAGCATCTCCCCCAGCCCAAATTCTCTGAGTTCATCTACCATCATCCTTCTCTCACCACTCAAACCATATTGGCCTACTTGATGATCTTGGACTACAACCCTGCTTGGAATGCTCATCGCCCACATAAACACATGTTGTCTTCTCCCCTGCGCCCCTTCAAATCGCTTTTACTGGACCATCCTATAAAATACTGCAACGTCTACCTTATCCCAGCTCATATTCCCAATCTCTCGTGCCAAGTCTACTTTATCGTATTCCATATCATTTCTTATATTTTAACGTTCTATATAATTTACTTTCATAGCATAGTTATCACATATTGTCTTTCTTCAAGCTCTGGAAGCTCAGGGATCACTGTTTTGTCCACTCTAAGTGCATAGAAGAATTCCTGGAATATGCGAGTCACTAATTATTTGTTAAATGAATAAATCAATCAGCATGTTAACTTGGGAGCCATCTCATCCATTTTAAAGGCTTAGTTACCATGTATATTCTCCAAGATTCCTAAATTTATATCTGCGACCCAGAACTCTCCCCAGACGCAAATAGATATATTCATCTGCTGACTAGAAATCTTCCTTTAGTTGTTCCAAAAGAATTTCAACTTGATTCCAATGTTTCAGAAAAGAACCTCACCCTTAAACCTGCCACATGCCCTACGTATTAGTTAGCACAGCCTGCCGTAACAAGATAGTCTACCCTGGGTGGCTTAAACAACAGACATTTTCTCACCGTTCTGGAGGCTGGAAGTTCAACATCAAGGTGCCACCAGGGTTGGTTTCTGGCGAGATTTCTCTTCCTGGCTTGCAGACTGCCACCTTCTCACTGTGTCCTCGCATGGTTTTCCTCTGTGTGTGTAGGGTAGGGGGACGCGGAGGGAAGAGGGGGTTGGGGGGAGGGAGAGAGAGATTGAGAGACAGAGAGAGAGAGAGAGAGAGAGAGAGAGAGAGAGAGAGAGAGAGAGAGAGAGAGAGAGAGAGAGAGAAGAAATATGAATGAATCTCTTCCCCTTCTTATAAGCATACCAGTCCTATTGGATTAGGGCCCCACCCTTATGACCACATTTAACCTTAATTACCCCTTTAAAGGCCCTCCCTGTTTCCAAATGCAGTCATGTTGGGGGTTAGGTCTTCAACATATGAATTGGGAGAGGGGAGACAAGATTCCGTTCATAACACTCTTCATTCTCTATTTGCATGAATGAAAAGATTAAGAATGCTATTAGCCAAGCCAGAAACCTGACACTTATCCTGGACTCTGTTTGCTTCCTCATTAGTTACATCTAATGAGGTACCAAAGCCAGTTAATTCTACTTCCTAAATAGTTCCTTTTTCTACCCCTTTGTCTTTTGTCCTCTGACCCTGCCCTACTCAGACCCTTATTTTTCTCTGGAACTCCTAGTCTACCCTCCAGCTTTCATTCTTGGCACCTTCCTCAATCTGGTACACCACTGACAGATGACCTTCCTAAAAGGCAGCTCTGATCCTATGAGTCTCTGAGTTAAAATTCAGACAGTAACATCCCACTTCCTAAGGATAAAATTCCAGCTCAGTAGCATCCCCTACAAAGTCTTTCTGGTTGTCATCGCCACCTTGACCCTTCCCTCCCGGCACCCGCTCTCTCTTCTCATTTTGTACTTCAAGCCCACCAAATGGCTTGCAGTTTCCCACTCAGTGATTCCTGTGTCTTTGCCCAGAGCTGTTCATGCCACCTTATCGGTGTTAGATGCCCTTGCCCCTCTACAAAATCCTGTTAATCCTCCCATTATCAGCCCATCCTGTATGAAGTGTCTGTTATCCCCAAGAAGGGTCAAGTGTTTGTTCTTTGTGCAAGGCCACTTTTTCTTGCTCTATTACAGGCGCTAACCTCCTGCTGACTCCATCCAGCAATGCCCTGAGGCCTGGACTTATGTATTACTAACTTCCGTGTGGCCTGTGTCTACCACAGATGTGTGGGTCTCAATACAAGTTTATCCAGTGACTGCATTCGTGAATGCAGTGGAGTGCAGTCAGTGGAGTTAACTCCGGAATTTTTTTTTTCTGACAATTATCCTTCAAGCAAATCTATAAGTCCTTCTGCTGCTGCTTTAAGAATAGAAAGTAAGTAACATTAAGTATACTTTCCAGTGTTTTTCAGTCTTTGTATTTTCTTCACTTCTTCTTTATATAATAACCTCACAGAGCTGTTGAAGAACCACCTAAAACAACAAAAAAAAATCCAAACCCTCTATTTTCCCAAGACTCAGTTCAGTGAGTTTTCAAATGATCCCATCTGCCACTAAAAAGACAAGTAACTAAGGATAACATGAAAGACAGTCTTGAAATATGGTAAATGTTGATACTCTCAGGTTAAAAAAAATAACGCATTTCTGAACATGCATTGGTTTAATACTTTTAAATCTATTTTGCAATGTCCTAAGCATATTATGTTAAACATGCACAACTGATTTTGAACTTAATACACTACATTAAAGCTTATGAAAAATGTGTTTCAGAATGTTTATGTATTCAACCAAAAATTGTGTGCATCATTGAACATTTACTTACACAAAGTTTTAAAGCTGTAAGATGGATAAAAATGACTAAACTATAAGTGAGAACTCTAAAATATCATAAAGAAAGATTAAAGAACTATTTTACAAAAGATCAAGTAGACTATCAATCTGAAAGAAACACTAAAACAATTAAGAAACAGCACACATAGAAAGAGAAAAATGATTACAAATGAGAACACCAAAGCACTCTATGTAACACAAAGAGAATAAAATATCAGATTAAAATTTTAAAAAATCTAATAATATGTGAAGACATAACATAGGAAATGGAGTAGAACTCTGAGTACTGCAATGAACTGTCACACATTCCCAGCACCATAATCATACCATTTCAAATGTGTTTTTCATATTAGAAGAAAACCAATTCCTAAAGATTAATTTTTTTCAATGTATTAAGTCACAAGGACAGACTTTGACCAATACGTTTGTACTACTCAGGGTAGACTTATAATAACAAAACAAAACAAGACAACCACCACCAAATCTCTGTGGCTTAAGAAATGAAACGTTGTTTCTCTTCATACTACAGTCCAATGTAGGTCGCACATACACCCTAGTGTTTGACACATAATAGGCAATGACTATGTGTTAAAAGATTGAATGAATAAAGAGAAGGAAATGAGAAGGAAGAAACAGAGGGAGAGAGGCAGGGAGGGAGAGAGGAAAGAAAGTCAAGTTGGACTTTGCTCAAACTAAACTTTCCCACCCTCAGTCCTCCCACCTGTAACAGGGAACAACAGGGCCCCACCTCACCTGGTGGCTACAATGATTAAAATTTAATAATATAGGTACAGTTTATAACATAGTAACATATTATTGTACGTAAGAATTGATTCCTACAATCAGGACAAGTTTGAGACACAACTGAAATTTCCCTTAGCTGCCTACCTTCTTACCTTCTCTTTTACTCCTATTTTTCTCTCATTTGCCTCCCACATTAATAGCACCCTTGCGTTTAGTTCCGTTAAATCTACTCGAAGTTGACTTCCAATCAGGAACAAACTTGTATCACCTGATACTTCCACCAGGTGAAGGAAAATTCAACCAAAGAGAATGGAGACAACATTTGACTTGGTCTTGGAAGAAAGACGTCAACAGCTAGGAAATGGGGGCAGGGTGAATTTCCACACCGAGTCATCAACTTCTGGACACTGCTTAGTGCAGGAGATATCTGGCAATAATGTAAAGCCACACTGGCACACGGTGGCAAATTAGAATGAGTATTGGATTAAGTACTGCGATGAGATCCAAATTCTAGCTCTACTACTATCTGCTTTGTGTAATTTTCAGTAAATTACTTAACTCACCTAGTCTTTACATTCCACATACAGAGAATGAGTAGGTTGGCCTGGGTCAACTTTTGTTAGTCTTCCAGCTATGTAATTTTATGAAAGAGGAAAATATCATGATCATACGACAAAACTACTCCTTAGGACACTTGCATTGAAACAAGGAGTGTTTTAGAATGACATGGAGGAAGCCCCGTTAGCAACTTTATAGAATATCCAAAACCTGAATTCATCTGTCATAATAGGAAAAGGCCTATCTTAGCTTATGCTGCTATAATAAGTTACCATAGACCAGGTGGCTTAAACAATATACACTTATTTCTCACAGTGTTGGAGGCAGAGAAGACCAAGGTCAAGGTGATGGTAGATTCAATGTCTGGTAAGAGTCATTTGCAGATGGCTACCTTCTTGCTGTATCCTCACATGGGGGCGGGGGGGGTGGGCGGAGAAAGAGAGAAAGAGAAAGAGAGACAGAGAGAGAGAGAGAGAGAGAGAGAGAGAGAGAGAGAGAGAGAGAGAGAGAGAGATCTAGTCTCTTCTTACATCATATAAGGACACTAATCCCACCATGGGATCCTCACTCTCATGACCCCATCTAAACCTATTTACTTCCCAAAGACCTCACCTCCAAATACTATCACATTTGTGGTTTCAACACAAATTTTGAGGGGATACAAACATTCAGTCTATAACAAGTTCCCTTTAAGGTACTCACACAGTCTCTACCTCACAGCTCCTTCAGGGTCTTCCTCGGCCCTTCTGGTGGAGTTCCTACCTCTGGCTGAGTGAGCAGAGGAGAATAAAAGCCTGTCAGTTCAGTCTAACACCGGACACTGACAGGAAATTATTGCCCCAATCTCCTGGCCAGGTTGCCCAAGGCTTTTCCAGGCCTGCCTCACAGTTCAACCTCATGCTCTGCCCTTTGCTTTCTCCTCCTACCTTCTTTCTATGAGTGTTGCTCCCTGATAAGCAATTTGCACCTCAGATTCCATTTTAGTGTTTAATTACATTAAGCCAACCTGCAATAGTTAAATGAGAAACAAGTGTAAACACAGACAAGAGACCTACCCCATGGTAAAAGACAAAGTGATTTAGACATTTGAGCTCCACATCCCTACTTCTTTTTCTGGTCTGAAATATGATCTCCTTAGGGTTTAATGGGACACAGAGAAGTGGCCAATTTATTGTACACGTCTCATTGAAGGCTCTTGCATCTTCCAGGATTAACCATCCACGTTGTGGATGCCATCCCAACTCAATAAACGGTGGCAATTTAATTATTCCATTTGTAATGCTGATTTAAAATCCTTTATAGCTCTACAATTGTTGCTATAATATTGCTGCTCTGTCTTCTGTTGGACTGTGGTACCGAATCCACCCTGCTATCGAAGCTCAGATGGGTTAATCACTCTCACTGACTGTTCCATCAGACTAATGAATGAATATTCACCATCACCAAAGATATAGTAGAGGATATTACTGCCCTCTAGTGGTAATATTGAATACCATTCTAAGACTATCTCCCAAAGAACGGAATTTTCAGTTGGGCTCATAAGGCAGCATGAGAAGTAAAACAGAGCCCAGAAAACTATCCTTATTTCTGTGTCTTGACATTTAGTTGGCTGTATTTGCCTAATTTCCATTTTCTTCCCTGCTTTCTTGTCTTTACCACAAATTCAGCCATACTCAAATCTTTAAAACATTGATCATAGGACATGACACATCACCCAATATACCGGGGGTGTCAAAAAAATGTATACACATGACTTGTATTCATATTTTGTTATTGGTATATATTATTACAATTTTAATACAGTTTTTTCCTTTCTTAAAATGTGTATACATTTTTTTTGGCACTCTGTATTCAACAACAAATCTCCTTTTAAGATAGGGAAAAAAGAAAAAAAGGGGGAAAAAAAGGCAAGGTATTAAAAAAAACCGAGTTGTGTAGGCAACTATTTCTACTTTAGTTCTTCAAATGAATTCTGTTTTCCCGGTTATGCCAATTGACAAATATTTGAATTGCTGTTTCTTTTTCTGCTCTATACTGTATAATTCCATTAAAACAGGGAACAAGAATAAATCTCTTACGTAACCTGTTTTGTATAAGTGGCTTAGTGCATCTATTTTCTTCTTGTGTGGGTGAAAGAGCATAAAAGGCCATGCTAATAATTCAATTTTTAAGAACTTCTGTTGATTTCTTCTGTCTACTCTGCCTTCTTAGTGTAAAGAGAATATCAAGCAATCATCCCTTCCATTAAAGAGAAACAGTAAACAAAAATGGTCAAATCAGACTACGGACTAAGGAGCCAGACAAACTTGGGTTTCAACCTTGACGCTGGTTCTTAATCCTCTCTGAGCCTCAATTTCCTCATTTGTGAAATGAGAACAATTATACTTTAAGCAGTTGCAGTAAGGATTAAATGAGGTAACATGTAGAGCTTAAGCATGGTGCCTGGTACATATTAAATGCTGAATGCTGAGACATTGGCTAGTCAATTGAAAAAGAAAGCATTTATTCTTAAATAAGTCCAAAAATTCTAACTCTGTTGATCTAGGCAAAATTCACCCTATTTGGCCTCCTATTAAGATCTCCTAAATTGGTCATTTTCCAAAGAGATCCCTCAACTGCTTCATGTCTTTAACAACAACAACAACAATAATGAGGTCTTGTTTTTTGAACTAATGAATTTTTTAAATTAAAAAAAAAATTTTTAGGGGGGATTACAGTTGCCATTCAATATTCAGTTCTTTTACTTCTGCAACCCGCTGCTGTTGTCAAGTCCTTGGTGCGGAAGCCTATCCTCACCTCAAAGCTCTACCTCAAGCTCGATTTCTTGGAAGATTTCCCTGGCCATTCTCATTGATCTCCCCTCTTCTGTATGTACACTTGTTCCCATCCGACCATAGAGATCGGTGGCCCATCTCCCCCGAACTGTAGATTGTTTAAGAGTGAACACCGGGTCCATTTATTCATGAGTGAATGAGTGTCATTTCCTATGAAATGAAAATGTGTCCTGAAATCTCTCCCTTGTCAATTAGGTAACAAAAATTCCCAAAGGATTCAAATACGGAATTGAAGAGAGCTTGGCTTCTTCTGATTCACTAAACCTCCCCATCTCACAAAAGGATGAATGAAGTAAACCTCACCTAAAAAACCAGAATGATGGGTTAGTCAACTTGACTGGTGTAATCCAATCAGAACCCACTGTGCTTAAAGTCTTGGAAAGGCCATCTCATCCATCAAGATTCTGAGACTGGCGCACCAGGTGACTACAGCTTGATTTGCTCAGGGAAACAATACATAGGTATGCCAATTTTATCACAAGTTTAGCTATGTCATGATTCACTACGATCATCACATATCATCTCTCTATAATATATCAGCTTGAAAAGCAATATTCTTTAAATAAAAAACTATTAGAAACCAAGTTAAAATAACTAATATTTAAGGTAACCTATTACAATAATAGTAAAAATGAAACCCTCACCGGTTTCTGAATACTGGGGGATGTAATATCTGCACTGAAACACCAATCTTTAAATTATCATTATTATTGATGATATCAATTCAGCTTTTTAGTTAAATGAACAATGAATATTATTGATGACAAATACTGAAATATTACAAAGGAGCTTAGTGTATAATTTCTAGAGCAATAAAAAGGGAGATAATTTTAAAAGGAAAGAAAAATAACAAGCAAAATTGTTCATGATCTTCCTTCTCCTAGAAAAAAAATGTAGCTTTCTTTGTCCCTATTCCTTAGCCCAATTTATACAGTATATAAAATATTCTTCCTGAAATGACCTAAAGATTTTCTTGCTGTTGTTTTTAAGAAAAATATCAGGGCCGGCCGAGTGGCTCAGTCGGTTAAGAGCTCACTCAAGAGTTTGAGCTCTGAGCAACAGCGGTTCGAGTCCCGGACTGAGCTGAGCTACTGCTGAGCTGCCAACAGGTGGCAGGATGGCTCAGCTAAAAAAATAAAAAATTTAAAAATTTAAAAAAAAAGAAATATATCAAACTTAAGGCAAAACACACTTTATTGTGAAAAGCCATTAGAGAATAGAGCTATCATTTCTTGAGTATTTTGTATATGCAAAGTATTATGCCCAGAATTTTACAAGAATTATTTTATTTAATCCTCAGAACAAGGGTCACTATTGCTATATTCATTTCACTACCTTAAGGAAGATAATAACGTCAAGCCACATCAAAAGTTTTGTAGCTGGACTCAAGTCTACCTGATTTTAAATCTAAGTTTTAGTTACTAATGTGAAGCTCCCCAGAATTCAAGCTGCATGCCAAACAATCTACAAACTGTACCAACAACCAGTGATCCAGCATTAATGTTCATTCTCTTTTCCCCTTCTGTTGGCCCTGAGTTACTCATTTCTAAACAACGAAGTGTGTATTTCTCATCATTTTGAATTATAGATTTCAGAGAGAAAAATTCACAATCCTAGGTAGAAAAAAAAAAAGCCCTCTAAATCTCAGTTCAAATTATTTCCTGAAGAAGCTTCCATTTAAGATCACCACTTTATTTAAAAACAATACCTATATGCAGATAAAAATAGAAATTTAAATAGGGACTTCCCATATCCCCCACCTCCTACCTAAAGTTGCCAGATTTTGCAAACAAAAATAACAGAACACCAGTTAAATTTAAATTTCAGGTAAATAAGAAATAATATTTTACTGTATGTTCCACACATGTTTATATACCTACATACTTAAACTGAAAAAAACCATTCATTTATGTGAAACTCAAATTTAACTGGGAACCTTGTATTTTATCCAGCAACCTACTTCTACTCTACCCCCGCCTCACATCAAATTGCTCAGCAGAACTCTCCACATGTCATTAGGGTCTCGTTTGGTAATGAGTCTCACCTAATCACTCGTTCCTTTCCCCATCAATGATAAAGGGGATGTTTTGAGGAATATTTGCAAATTCGATTATGTTCTATTAGTTGACTTACACAGAACAAATGCCCAGAGAGGGGTGGGATCCCTGTACTCCATTGGTAAACTCTAGTAAGGAGAAAAACTATTTCTGTGATGTTCAAATTGAACATTTCACTACAAATGTAATAAAGTAAAGCCAATGCTAGTCTAATCATAAAATAAGGGGATAAAAGGCTTGGTAAGTTGTCTAAGTTATGCATATTTTTTAAAGTAGCCTATAGATATCAATAGAATTTTATTAAAAATTTAGTTGCAGGCCGGCCAAGTGGAGCAATGGTTAAGAACTGGCTTGGGACGCCAGAGGACCCCGGTTCGGATCCCACATATGAGGGCCAGTGACACTGCCCTTCACAGCTAGGATGCTGAACAACAGCTC
>NW_017732559.1:38896-70988 GCF_001890085.2 Hipposideros armiger
AGTGAGCAGCCGTCCAGAAGCCGGCGACTGATGTGCCTCGCCCGGGAAGAGCGCAATGATGGTGCCAACTTGGGCCAGTGAAGCAACGTCCTCCATGGCTAGACTGAGGAACAGTATGACAGCAACTTGTCTGTTCCCCTTCCCCCAATTCCCCAGCACTGTTCCCATCCCCCCAATTCCCCAGTAAAAAAAAATCTAAAAAAAAAAAAATTTAGTTGCGATGTTTCCCAACACTGAAAGATGCCCTTTTATCCTGCAGTAGTGAAATAATCGTTCTGTATTTTATATGTCTTTGTTGAATAACAAATACTCATCAAATCTCAATTTTTAAGAAGTGACTAAAATTGACATGATTTGTTTATTGAAGGAAAGACAAGTTTGGTTTTGGAATATAACATCAATATAAATTTAGATTACTCCTTTAGTGGTACACAATTCTCCAAGGAATCAAATTTCCTAAGTAAATGTCAAGTGTGCTCTCTATAGCACTGTTAATCAAATTATGTAATTAAATATATGCTGCACTTTGACATATTAGATTTTGGACCATTTTACAAACTAAGGCTTTCCTCCTCTAGAATATCAATGAGTTAATCAGTGTAAATGCAAAGTAACAAGGCCATTTTGATGTGGCTTAATATAAGTGTTCTCATTGTTTTAAAGGGCACTAGAAACATATCATTTATCATGCTTATAACAGGGTCTGTGCTGCTCAGTTTACTAGGAATAGAGGAGAATCTCAGTGAAGCCTCCATCAGCAGGTAGGCTAGGATGTTAACCACAGCAGGTGTCCTAGTCAAGTTGGGCTGCTATAGCAACATACCATAGGCTGGGTGGCTTAAATAACAAACATTTACTTCTCACAGTTATGGAGGTTGGACACCTGAGATCAGGGTTCCAAAACGGTTGAGTTCTTGGTGAAGTCCATTTCCTGGTTTACAGATGGCTGTCTTCTTCCTGTATTCTCATGTGGTGGAGAGACAGCTAGCTCTCTGGCCTCTTTTTATAAGAGCTACCCTTTCAAGAGGACTCTACTCTCATCACCTAATTATATCCCAAAGGCTCCATCTCCAAATTGAGGATCATGGTTTCAACATATGAAGTTTTTGGGGACGGGGTAGGGGAGAAGGGAGACACACAAACATGCAGTCCATAACAGCAGGTGTTATGAGCTCTATAATTTAAAATACTTCAGCACAGGTAATGTGATATTCTTCATGCATTAGTTTAAGCACCATTCTGGGAGTAGTTTGCTGCCCTAATGGAGAAGGCACACTCCAGGCCTTATCAGCTAGCATTTAATCAGAAATATCTCTGCTCCAGAAGTTGCTACTACAAGCCTTTCTGCTATCATTATCTCTGATCAATACGAAAGGCCTGGTAAATTAACACAGGAAAAATTTTGGTGAAAATTTGTGGGCTGTTAATTAGATAACAAATCTTTAAAATAGAGTTCTCAGGGACTAAGTCAAAATATATAAATTGGCTAAAATAATTTGTATTTATTTCAACCCTCAAATGAACGTGAGAGTCTAGTGAGCCCTTCACTTTTTAGAAAGGCTGCCAAAGACTGATTCTATAACAGAACTGGTACAACCACTTAATGAAAAGAGTCTTATTGCTTGATGATGACTATAAGTCTAACTAACTTCTGTCTTTAAAATATTGTCACATTTGCCTTGAGTAAGTAGTTCGTGCTAGGTCTTGTCAGAACACACAAAAGGACAGAGAGCTAGGAATTCACTAAGCGTACAGAATGGTTTGTATGAATTGTTTTATTTCAGCTTGTTAATACATGTTTCTTTAGTGGATGACTATATGTATGACAAGATTCAGTTTGAGGTTTGCTTTCTTTATAACTTGATAGGGAGGTTGGGAGGTGAAGGGTGTAGTTAACCCTAAATACTGTTAGCTACTATTGTTTACCAATGAAGATTTCATAGTTGTACTTGACCAAGTTGCTTAGGTCAATTCATAGCAATAGACATGTACTGGGATAGGACCTCTACACTAGGATTTCTGGGATACAAAGAGATTATAATCCATACTACCAGCTTCCTTCTTTTCCCAGAAGATCTGATTATCTGTCCTTGGACTGTAACAAAAATATCCCCCAGCAACTGCTGGACTTTCCCAATAGCTTAAAAACACATGGAGGAAAAGTCCCATGAAGCTTTAAAGTCAGGGTGGATTCAATTTTCCTAAGGCAATACATACTGAGTGAGACAGCATAATGAAGGTATATGAAAGGAAAGCATGAAAAGAATAATCACTTGCCCTTTCTATAATCTTTTGTTCAGTGTTCTATAGGGTTTTGTCTTCTTTCTTGTTTGCTTATAGTTTGTAAACTCTTTCTGATAATATTCCATATTTTACATTTCTTTATTTTATAAAAGAAGAAAAGAAAAGGGAAAGGAAAAGAATGAAGAAATACATAAAAGCTCTCAGTTATGCACAATGAACAGTAAAGCCTTACTTAGGTGTAAAGAGCAAGGTGATCATGAGAAAATCCTGCATTTTCCGGTATTGGCCCAAAACATCATTTCACCCTTTCAAGTGCTCCCCATTCCTGCAAATCCCCTTTAGAGGGTTCACAGAAACCTCTGCTGTCTGCTCCCTTCAACTCTGTTTTTAAATGGATAAAATTTGACAAAGCAAACAACAATCAAAGCAGCTTCGGATAGGAATGGCGATCCCCACACCTACCCCCAGGGAGGCAGGAAGGGAGGAGCGCCTGCTGTCTTGCCAGCAGAGGACAAGAGGTGCTGCTGAGCTCTGAGGCATTGTTGTGTGGCTGAATCAAGCAAACTACATTAAAGACAAAGGCTGTCAACCATCTTGTAGAGAAAACGAATTGTTCTCTTTCATGGAAGAAAAAGCCCCCTCCAACTTTATTTTTTAAATGTCCTGAGGTGAGGTAAACAGAACCTATTTTTTGCCATCAAAAATTTCCAGTTCCGTCCTTCTTTCTGTTTTTCTCAGTGGGAGGGTGGAGAGGTAAAGAGAAGAGTGTATCATAGTACAACTATTTTATTCATCCCTGTCACCCTCTTCCCCCAACCAGAGATGACCACTTACTACTGAAAAGTGCTACATTTAGTTCTGCCCCAAACTAGCTGAAGGACAAATCAGCATACCCAGTTAACCCCTGGACATGTCATTCCTAACTTAGAGTCGTTCAGTAATTTCTCAAGGACCTGCATAGATTTAAGAATAAAAATGTAATTCCTTAATTCAGCACTCAAGGTCCTTCACAATCTGGGCCCTAACTTCTACCACCCTAAACATGGCCTCTACTCTGTTCCCTCTTGTCTTGCCCCCTCCCCGATCATAACATAGCACCTGTGGTCCAGACATGCTGAACGACTTCAGATACCTAAAAATCACACTGATGTACAGTTCTTTCCATCATGCCTGGGATTGTCTCCTCTGCTTGAAATGCCTTCTTTGTTCTTTTATTTTAATAGCCTTTGTTCTATATGTATAATATCTAAGTGATTCCAAGTAATGGAATTTTGATGCTCAGATCTTGAACATTTATAC
This sequence comes from Hipposideros armiger, assembly GCF_001890085.2. Taxonomy (NCBI): domain Eukaryota; kingdom Metazoa; phylum Chordata; class Mammalia; order Chiroptera; family Hipposideridae; genus Hipposideros; species Hipposideros armiger. The sequence continues at coordinate 42,440 of NW_017732559.1, forward strand.
TATGAGTCCATCTTTGTGGATAATATGTAATAACTATAGAGGGCCTTACAATTCCTGGAATGTTGCTGAGCTCTTCCAAATATTCCAAGTGATTAGATATCCTTTTTATTCCAGCATCACAATATGCTTCCAGGCCGTGTATTGCTCTGATGGGTCTCCCTGCCACGTCCAAGCAGCAGTTTATTTCCAAGTTGTTGTATGAGGATGGATTGATGGAGGAGGAAGGGAGAGAAAGAAAACTAAAAAATAACTGGACCAAATGCCCAGGGAACATATTTACCTCAAGGCTTTCCAGGTTATGGTCAAAGTAGCTGAAAATTATCTCAAACTGTCTTAACCATGATTGATTTCTCCCTTTTCAAATGCAATTTCCCTATTTTTTACTTTGAATCATGCAATGTGCTTGGTAAATACTTTTCATGGAAGGTGTAAAGAAATGTGATGTGTGTGTGTGTGTGTGTGCGCGCGCGCGCGCGCGTGCGCACGCGCACGCGCATGCACATGCATGCATGCACACGCACTTCTAGGCTAGGACATCCGTCACTACTTCTGAGTATAAATTATTAACTGTCATATATTCAGAGCTTTCCAGAACTGGGCCTCTGAGAAATGAGACGGTGACCTAAATAAAGCCCTTACTAGTGCCTGACCTCATTAAGCCTTAACCGTAAGGGTATTACAAAAGCTGTTTTCTCCATGATGTCAGCAAGGAACAGTGAATGCTTTGAGGGACGGGCTTCCCAAGGACTCCACTGGCTTCCATGTCCCCACCTGTCCCCCAACACATACCCATACACAATCACATCTACAACATACAAATGCATGTTTGGAGGTGTCAGGTTCCATTAGGGCTCTGAAAGTTGCTCTCAAAAGCATCTTACACATTAATATTAGAGACTGTGTCTACTTCATTCACAGTTTTACTCCAGGTACCTCCCACAATATCCACTACCCAATGAGGTTTTACTGAATAAACGAATGAATAAGGGAATACATTGGTTGCTATACCAGAGTTCTAATCCTTTGTGTTTTATTTCTCTTTTTTATGTTGTGATAGTCATAAAGAATTTATTAGTCTTTGGGGAGTTATTGGTATTTTTAAGCTGCACTGCTTTTATAAAAGTAATATACATTCATTAAAAAATTCAAACAAAACAAAAAATACAGAGTAGAAAGTTTAAAATAACTTGAAATCTATCAAACTAGTTCTGTTGATGAGGATTTTTCCAGACAACTCTTTGTGGAAATATAGAAATATGTAACATGCTTTATATACATGTTATAGGTATATTTGTACACATATAAATATGTAATGTATTAGTGAGTACTTTCCTAGTATGTAAATATTAGAAAATATGAATTATATTTTCATAGAAAATGTGTAAATATATTAAATATGTAAATATATAAAATATGAATTCTATAAATATACATAATTTTGTCTAGACATCTCTTTATGGAAATATATAAATATGTAAATGTTAAAATGCTATTTTATATCAATAGGATTCTTCCACTTTATATGTTTGTTAATTTCTTTTTCTCAACAATATGTATTAGGTATACTTCTATGTTGATAAATAGGGCTTATGCAGCATAATCTTTTAGAACACATCTCTGTCTATCATAGTTTGGGCTGCTATAATAAAGTACCCTATTGTATTGGGTCATCAGAAAAGTCATGATGCATGTTTGCAACAGATGGCACTAGTTCATTTTTGGAAGTACTAGAGTCATTCACATCTATGTTATTGCTATGTCATTTGACAGCTGACAGTTCTAGCTTCATTCTAAAAAAAAATTGAGTGATTTGGTTGAGTTTTGGAGATTTTACAACAAGGTCAAGATGGAAGACCAAACTGTGTATTTTTGCCATATTTTACCGTTTTACTTCCAGAAAGGGAAGAACGCGTTTCAAGCTTGTGAAGCATTGCATAAAGTTTACGGTGACTGCTCTACAAGAATGTCACTGCCAATGATGGTTCATGAAATTCCGTGCTGGTGATTCTGATCTCAGTGATACTCCTCGGTCAGAGAGGCCCACTGAGGTTGATGATGACAAAATAAAGGCATCGATCGAGTCAAACCCACATTACACGACATGAGAGATTGCAGAAACATTGAACATCCATCATTCAAGCATTCACGACCACCTGAAGAAGCTGGGATACGTAAGCAAGCTCAGTATTTGGGTTCCATATGAACTCAAAGAAGTTCATTTGATGGCGCGTTTAAACATCTGCAATATGCTCATTAAACGTGATGAAAATGATCCTTTTTTGAAGCAACTGATAACTGGTGATGAGACGTGGATTGTTTACAACAATGTGGTGCGCAAACAAAGGTCTTGGTCCCCACGTGATGATTCTTCTCAAACGACATCGAAAGCAGATAATCATCAGAGGAAGGTTATACTCTCAGTGTGGTGGGATTTTAAAGGTGTCCTGTTTTTCAAGCTCCTACCAAGGAACCAAACAATCAATTCGAATGTGTATTGTTGGCAATTGGACAGTTTGAACGAATCCATCATCCAGAAACGTTCAGAGCTTGTTAATTGTAAAGGAGTTGTGTTCCACAGCGACAACGTGAGACCATACACAAGTTTGATCACCTATCAAAAATTATTGGAGCTTGGATGGGATGTGTTGCCACACCCACCATACTCGCCTGACCTTGCACCGTCAGACTTCCACTTGTTTCGCTCTCTTCAAAACTCCTTGTGTGGTATAACATTCAATTCAGATGAGGCTGTAAATCAGCACCTTGTTCAGTTTTTTGCAAATAAAGACAGGTCCTTCTATGAACAAGGAATTATGAAGCTCACTGAAAGATGGCAAAAGGTTATTGAACAAAATGGGCAATATATCATTGATTGAGTTTTTTCTTTATATAAATAAATGAACTTTGAAAAACATAGACAAAATACATCATGACTTTTCTGACTACCCAATAGTTTATAAACAACAGACATTTATAGCTCACTTTTCTGGAGGTTAGAAGTCTGAATCAGGGTTCCAGCATGGTGCAGTTCTGGTGACAGCCCTCTTCCGTGTTGCCAACTTCTCATTGTGTCTTCACATGCTGTAAGAAGCAAAAGAGTTCTCTGAGATCTCTTTATTAAGGGCATTAACCCCATTTATGTGGGTTCCACCCTTATGATTTTATCACCTCCCAAGGCCCCACCTCCTAATACCATCACATTGGGGGTTAGGGTTTCCACATATGCCTTTGGGGGCACACAAACATTCAGTCCACAGCACAGCCCTAACACACTTACTCCAAAACAGTTGAGGAGCCCAGGGTTACTTTTAATCTATCTAAGACTAAGTGTTCTCCCTATGAAACAGAGCAATAGTAGCATTTACCTCATAGGATTTTTATAAAAATCAAATGAGCTAGTTCATAAAAATTCTCTAACATGATGCTTCACACACAGCTTTAACTAAAAAAATTGTTAGCCCACATTTTTTTAAAGGAATTAATAATATAACTAATCCTTCAGATTGGTTCTCATGTTGCAATTTTAATTTTTACAGATTTGAACTCCCAGCACAAGAGATTTCAAATCTCATGCCTAATACTATAGCTAGAGAATAGAGAGCTTTGACAATGGTACTAAATATGAAGTATAATAAGATTTTGAAATTTAGATTTTTCAGTTGAAAATGAGAGATACACAATTTGAACTAGAAGATGAGAAAATTCTTGGTTCGTGTGACTGGTCAAGCTCTCTATTTTCTGTCTTGCTTTCCTCTTTGCTGTCTTTATTCTCTAGGAGAATAGAAAGATGGCTACCCACAATTCTAGGTTCAGATATTCCTTACAGCTAACCATTACAGTAAAAAGAGGATTCAATGTAATGATGATTCCAGGACTACTCAAAAGGGATGTCTAGTTAGCTTAATTTAATTCATGTGTCAGTCTCCTGGAAGGGAGTATACGAGTGCTCGCTGGGCAAAAGAACAGCCTAACCTAAACCATGTGAATGGCATAAGAATTGGGGAGAGGTGGTTTCCAAAAGAGATACTGGACAGACAAAAATCTACCCACTTCATAGGATCTACCCAACAAGAATATACTTTAAAACACGGAAAAATGTCTGAGGCATTATGAGACAATTTGATGTATATGTGTATTACTTTTAATAAAATAAAAATTCAAGAGACCCAATTAAATAGGTCAAAAAGTTATATGGCACTTGTCATGTGTCAGACACTATATACTCTAAGAGTTTACATATAGTAACTCATTTAAGTCTTTGAACAACAAAAGGTAAGTTTCCAGGTTTCAGGTAGGGAAATTGAAGCACAAAGAGAGTAAGTGGCAATGCCAGAATCTAGAAAAATCTGCCTCCGGATGCATGCTCTTAACCATCGTGCTATTTATTACTCCTTTTCTGAGGTTGATAGGAAATTCTTAGATGAAATAATTAAAGATGAAATTTAGCTATATCTGACTTCATATCTCCCATTTGCCACTCCAGGTAGTTGCCTCCATATCCTGGCCTTCCCTGGGTTCCTCCTACAGACCGCTCCCTTTGCTTCTTCAGGCCTAGAAGTAACAACTTCTTGCCGGTGCTTGCTGCAGGTATTTCATTATCCCAGCTGATGTCCCTAATTTGGTCCTACAGCTTTGTAGAATCCCTTTTATTAAACTACTCAATACTGAGCTTGATGGTGCCATTTCTTTCTTTCTATTTCCTAACTGATACAATGGACAAAATTCTTATTGTTAAAAGAATAACTATAATTCAACAATTCACCATTTATTTGAATTTGAAAGAGGATACATTACAGAGCTCAAACTTTTTTTTTATTGTGAAATACACATTTTTTAGAATTAGTTTCAGCTGTACAACACAGTGCAATAACTTTTCTTTTTTTAATGGGAAGAGAAACCATTTTTATGTAAAATGGGAGAAATCTAATTTTAAGACTAAAGCACAAGTCTGTCACAATAATTATTTTACTACCCTGGGATGGGCTTCTTGGGGTTAACATCTTCTTCAAAATACAGCCCTACTTTTGCTACAAGCACAAATTCATTTAAATCATATTAATCATATCATACTGAAACCTCTGACACTCATATTTTGTGGTCATACAAAGGAATAAAATGGGCTTTTGCTTATAAATTTTGTGTTTTGGTAAACCATAGAATAGACAGTTCCAAGAACAGTTATGAGAACTGACTGAATAATTGGTCATACACAATTCTCAGCTTCTGTGTCATAGAGAACTACCTGTCCACCAAAGATCTATGTTCCACTTTCACAGGGTTATTGGTTATTGAAGGAGGTTACTGAAGGCATCGTCTTGGCCAGAGACTACATTTTAGCCCCTTACTTATGGGCGGGGCCATTTAACTTAATTTTGGCCAATGAAATACAGACAGGTGACATTTGGCATTAAAAATCTCCCATGCAATTCCTCTTTCTTCTCACTGAATGTTGACACCCAGGGCAACCCTGAAGTCCACATGCTCTCACACCCTGGATGCCGAATGACTGTGTGGAGCAGGAGGTTCTCCCACCTCCAACGACCACTTGGACTTTACATGAGTGAGAAATAAACTACTATGCTAACTCACTGACCTTTCTAAGTTAACATGTTAAGTCAGATAGTGTTACCCTTAACTCATGCAAGTTCTTTGTAGAAAATAATGGTATTTGCCTGAGAACGCACTACTGCTCCACAATCTTGCTACCAGGTTATAAGCAAGCCAATCTCAGACCAAATCCTGCCACATTTATTAAACCTACATTCCTTAGCATGCAGGAACAAAAGTCATTCATATAACTGGTTTTATAAGCCTTCAATAAAGTCCCAGATCTTTGTCCTTTTACATATTGCAACCCACACTTTTCATGAAAGTCACATCAACATTTTACTCGAGACAGTCACATCAACATGCCAGAGCAGGATTCTTTTTCCCTTAGATGAAGCATCAGAAAACCAGAAAGCCTCTATATCAGTGGCTGGACACAGGACCATGCAGAGCTCAAACCTCCCAAAGGTCTAGGTTATAAGGTTTTCTAGGTGGATTATTACCCTCTGTTTATGCATGAAACTATCTAAAATAGTTTAGCCAATCCTCACATCTTGAATACATGTAATCAAAATCATCAATTAGAGTCCACTTATAACATTTATCTTGCTATTCTCAAGCCATCAATTTCACCAATAAAAACCAATTTCTGATATTAGAATGCTAATTAGCAAAGTTTCAACCACTAATCAACCATCCATCAACGTGCTTGGTGAGTTTCTCTAAAGTTTGGCCTTTCTGATGTCATGCTAGCTGATCAGTTTCGGACTGAACCTTCACATTTTGAATGGGTTGTAGCTCAGCCTAAGTGTTCCACATATGATAGCTATTGCATAAGTTAAAGAATTTCTAAGTAAATTCTAAGTAAATCATGCTTACAAGGCTATACCACAACTGTGTAATTACTACTTTCCAATGAGACTGGAAGGGAAGCAAACACTTGTGTCTATGGCGTTTAATGACTGGTCTTCCCCAGGACCTAACATAACACCTGACACATAGGAGCCCTCAATAAATACAGGCTGAATTTTTTCATGAAATTTCTGTGAACTGAAATAATACAAGAATCTCCTCCTGCTAAGAAAGGAAGAAGTTAGAGGTGTATAAACATATCTTTCCCTAAATGTGTCTTTTCTGTGGTTTTTCTTCTTCAAGGGGATAGAGTAAAAAGGATACCAGCCCATTTTCTAACTATAGTAAGTGTTCCCTAAATACTCAGTAGAAGAATGAAATGCGCCGGCCTCTATTTTCTGACAGCACTCTCCTTTAACCTTTATTGAAATGAGGCTGCAGCTTTTGCTCACAGCACACTCAATTGTGCAAAGAATATGATGAGGAATGCAGCACTGGCCTTTGGCCTTGAAGTTCTCAGTTCCTGTGATCTGGGGCCTCCCTCCCTCCCCTCATCCTCTCAGTACTTCTGCATCCTTTCCACTGGAGTAAAGGGTACTTCTCAGTCCCTTGCATGCCATTTGTAGGCCAATGGGGAGCAGGAGTATAGCCTGAGGCTCATATATTTAGTCTCTCTTCTTCTCAAAATGTACTCTCACTCCATTAATGTTGGATGTAGTGCTGAGCCAAATGCACAAATTCTCCTACAGGCCTGCAGCCTCCCTCAGGCTATGCCTGGGAAAATGTACCATAACTTCTAGTGTTCCTGACTTCCCAGTGCCTTTCTGAACTTTCTCCACATCAAACTCATCAAAGTTGGGTCTGTGAGAGGGAAAGGTGCTAACATGGGCTTTGCCCTCTCACCCTCTCAGTTCGCGGCTGGGAAAAGGAAGTGTTTCCCTCTCGCAAGGAATGATACGCTGAATTTTCTGTCTTGTGTTCCTTTTTGAACTCACTTTTCACCTGGATTCATTTTTGGCACTACTGTCTGGAAATTTTTGAAAAACCGAAGTGGACAAAAGATTATTGGGTGTCCTTTCGATGTAATGCTGAGACTGAACATTTGCTTGTACCATTGATTTTGGCTATTTTGCAACTTTATAAACTGAAGAAAACTGAGATTAATTATTTGTGTCCATAGAATTACAAATTAATTTTCACCAGTTTGATTTACACCTTACAGGAACAATTATTCCAAACATTATATTTCATTGTCCTGCAGGATAAGTTTTGCATCTATTAGCAAATTCACTTCAGCATTCCAGTTATCTATGTCTTCAGTTTATCCTTTGAACCAATAACATCTTATTGTTTATCTAAAAAGTAGGTAAGTTCAATGAGCTAAGTGAAAATCTTTAATGTGTGTATTTTACATCCATATGAGAATGATTTTTACCTATTGAAAATTATACTTTAACATTATCTCTTACCTTTTGTCATATAAGTTAGCAACATCAGTGTCAGTTTTTCTTTTTCTCAATCCCCCAAATTCAGTGAGTCACCAAGGCCAAACAAATCTGTATTTATAATATTTTCAGATATATTTGTGGCCTCTCCATTATCCATTTTCACTGCCATATTGTTAATTCTAACCCTTATCTTCTCAATTTGATTATGTTTACCTCCCCAATTCCAATCTCTTTGTTAAAAATCTGAATTTCTCACAACCATTGGCGTGATCAACTTAATATGCAAATTAGATTCTTCCAACTTGTTGCTTTAAACACTTCATTGTTTCCCCTTTGCTCCAACATAAGTAAGGTTCCTGAGCAAAGATCACTAAACTTTGTCTGATCTGCTCTTTTAACTCCCTGGAGAGCTTTTTCTCTCCTGAGATCAGCAACACGGAATTACTTTCATTTCTCTGGGAACAAACCCCTAAACTTCCCCTAGTATAACATTTATCATACTCTATTTCAATAACTGTTTCATTTGTCTCAGTTGCCCATGAGACTATAAACTTCAGAAATCAATAATTGGATATACACTGGGGGTGCCAAAAAAATGTATTCAAGTGGACACTTCGGTCAATGTTGATCAAGCAGTAGTTCGCCATAATCAGAAGTGTCTGAACACTGATGGTAACCACTTTGAGCACCTCTTGTAATTGCAGAAGTCAAATGTGACTTGTATTCATCTTTTGTTATCAGCATATATTATAACAATTTTAATACAGTTTTCCTCTCTTAAAATGTGTATACATTTTTTGGGTACCGTCTGTATTTGTATTTATTTTCTATTGTTGTATAACAAACTTAGCAGTGTAAAACAACACACATTTTTTTTAATCTCACAGTTTCTGTGGGTCAGGAGTACCAGCTTGACTTAACTAGATCTTCTGCCGAGGGCCTCAGAAGGCTGTAATCAAGGTATGGGCAGACCTGACTGGGAAAGAATCTGCTTCCAAGCTTCCCCACGTTGTTGACAATTCATTTCCTCATGGGGATAGAATTCATGAAACCTGCTTTTTCAAAGCCAGCAAAGGAGAGAGAGACTCTACATGGAATATGCTAACAGGATGGCACATCACACAATGTAAGTAAAATAATCACTATATTCTATTGGTTTGAAGCAAGTCTTTTAACGTGGACTGATTTTTTAGGCTAGTTTTGGGTTAAAGATTATTTGAGGGGAAGGATGATGGGAGGAGATGGGTCAGAGAGTGACTTGGATCTTTGTTTGTTTCCAGACATTTCCTTCAGTACTCTTTCCCAAGGATATGACTCAGCACATAACAGAAAGTCTCCCTGACTCTAAGTGAAATACCACTAATTTAATTTTGGGGGGATAAAAGAATTTAGCTACATACTTCCTCATTCATCTGCCTTGTCAACTAGCCTATGGGAGTGTCAAGTGCAGTTCAAAGATATTCTCACAGCTCTCCCACATTCCAGGAAGGGGCTGTTTCAAAGGAAGTACTGTTGATAGAGCCCCTGAGGGTCTGCAAACTACTTTCGGACATCTGCCAAGGTACAACTTCTACTCTGCTACCTGCTTAATGTAGCTGTGTTGGGAAGCCCTTCTTCATAGGTTATAATTGAGTTCAATTATTAGAGCAGCACAGAGATGCCTTTAATCTATTTTTTAAACTGGAATCATCCCAAGGATTTTTCTCAACACGTTTTGCTACCCTGATTAACTCGCAATCGACCTCCCCTCAGTCTCATGCACTCTTTTCAAAATCTGATCACCACCCTTTAGCCACACCTCTCTTTACTCCTGCAAACAGATACTTGCTCCAAACACACGGAATTTAATTTATATATTCATATTCCACTTCCATTTTTAATCAATACTGGAACATACAGAACTACTTGCTGATGTCAGAATGTGTGATGCTATTCCCACCACATTGCCTATGTAAAGCTTCTGCTTAGAATCTGTTTCTCCGGCCCTTCCAAAGTGACCACTGCAAGACTCAGCTTAAGTGTACCGTGTCTGGGAATTCTTTTATTACATCCCCTCACCTCAACTTAGGCTAACATGTCTTAAAAATAACATTCTCTTAAGATAATCATTAATTTATGTGTGTATCTTCCATAATAGACAGTGAGCTACTTGAGAGAGGGAATTTGTCTAGTGTGTTTCCATCAGCAGAGCCTAGAAATGTACCTGGCCACAAGATACTCTTAGTAAAAATATCTGGATTTATTGTCTTCATTAAAAACACTACAAAAGCAATGTTTCACAGTTCAAAGACTGATTTTTAGAAAATACTATCAGAAACCTCACTCCATACTGATACCAGATTATTCAAATTAATAATGCATCAAAAGTGTTGTTATTCAGTCTGTAATACATAGTTTATTGACAAGGATATGGTGGGACTTTGCCAAATAATCTGATGAAATAAAGATTTGTCTGAACTATTCCCTGTCTGAACTATATTACCTGGTTAACCCTATCAGTAAGGAAATTAAGTTAATTTGAAATTATTTGCCATATTGCACCCATATGGAGTCGGTGTAAAAGTTGCCATGTGATGGCTTCCTCTGCCTAGAACCACTTTCTACTGTTTCCTGGTAATAGCTTCCCTTTTCTTTGGTAAGAACTTCTCTTCCCTGCCCGAAGTGTTGTTCTGGTGGACACAGCCAACCTACCGCCTCCCTGTCAGAGGGTTAGTCCCTGTCACTGCACAGAGCAATCCTAATACCCAATCTCATAACTCAGCTGGATCAGTCACCAGCCGTCCCCAGGGACAAGGCTGTCCTTTTGGATCATGATTGTGGCCATGTGGAGAAGCCCTCAAACAGAAAGAAAATGAGAGCAATAATGAAAGTAACATTTCAGTTACTTTCTCACTGCACATTGCTGAGATCCAGGTCACTGCCTACTTCCTGCAAGAGTTCCTTCCTTTTTCTGAGCCAGTCTCAAGTGCTTCTTAAAAAAGAAAAAAGAAAAAGAGAGAGAAAGAAAGAAAGAAAGGAAGGAAGAAAGAAATCCACGTTTTGCTTAGGCTGGTACATGTTGGATTTCTGTCGCTAGCTATTAAATATTTCCCTGAAGGGCTTTACTAAGAAAGCAGCAGTGGAATCATTTTCTCAGATTTATTTTCTGGCAGTCTGACAATGTACTGCTCCTCTCTATTTCAACTGTATGGAAATAGTCTTTAATATATGTAAGTTCTTCTCTGATTCACATTTTATACTTTGAGGAATATAGGCCAAGGTCAAAACATGTACAGTGACTTCAAAAGTAAGTAGATACACTCCCATTAAATGAAAGCTCTTCATATACAAGCAAAAAATGTTGGGAATGAAGATTTATACTATAAATGGTATCTTAATCTTATCAAGTTATTATTATAATCAGTAACAATTGATTCCTTTGAATAGTGAGTTTCTGTTTGAATATTTAAAATATAATGTGGCTAATTCAAACTTTTCAGAAATACTGAATATATCAAATATATTTAATATATTTATAAGAGGAAGAACACCCAGGAATTGCTAGATAAAAATAAGATAAGAACATTTTTGTCCTTCCTTATGTCATTCACAGGTAAAACAACGTTTTACAGATTCTGAACTCTCCAGCCATGATCATATAGCCAGAAGGAAAGCAAGCGCAGAGATGCCTCACTAACATATTTATTTAAGCCATAATACAATTTCATGGGAAAATAAATATTTCAGACAAAAAAATTGCAATATTTTGAAATGTTTACAGTGTACATAAAAATTTAATCTTGAAGAATTTATAAAATCATATTCTAAATAGGTGAGAAAATTGAACATTCTGTTTCAAAATGTACTATTATTTATAATCTACCTATTATATAGTTTTTTTCCATTATTAGTAGCAAAGTTCTGCCAAGATTTACAAATACGCTGCTTTTAAAATATGTTCAGCAGCATACGAATAAATTAAATAGAAAGGAAAGCACACCCTCCCATTAAATAAAAATAAAATGTAAAGATAACACAGAAACAACTCCATTGCAAAGAAGGTTTAAACTATATTTCTGTGACAAAATTAAAAATATTTCTTAGCACTAAAGGGATGCATAACACTAAAAATTAATTACATAGTTAACTCATTAACATTTTAGCACAGAATACAGGCAGCTGCATGAGTTTGAAAATACAAATTAGAAGGTAACATTAACACAAAATGCCATCTCTGTTAGCAGACTAAAGGCAATTTCATTACCCACCAAAAACTGTCATCTGATTTTTTTCAATATAATATGAGAAGGAACTTAAGAATCAGGAACTTATTTAAGATTGATTTAAATGCTAAAAGTGGGTTATAATTTGACCAATAGTCTCAAACTATTACAATATGCAAATCATCTGAACAAACTTTCTGAAAGTTACCAGTGCTTTACATCGCACTCCATTTGTCTTTTTTCATAAAAAGCAGACATCATGCAGTTCAAAAATTGTAAGACAAAGACAGAAGTCTAAATACCACAAAAGTGAGAAGCAAGTAGTATACAAAGAGTTACATATAGATTTAAAACCAGATTTTCAAGTTAAGATCAGTGTTGTGTACACTAGATTATAATTTATATTTAGGTGCATTCTTATTTATTCATTCTTAACAGCCTCATATGTAGAGCAAAGTGTAAATAGTCTATACATTAATTACATGGGGTCGAATATGCAAAGGACTCACAAGAGTCCTGAAGGGGTTCAGAACAGGCCTCCCCAACAGGTGCCACTTTGGCACATGGGTAATTTTGAGCTGAAGGCAATCAAGACCCTGCAGGCTCACAAGAAATTTTTACCTCTCCCTTAAAGAATTTATTTAGGGGCCTTGCCCATAATAAGAGTTATCACCAGAAATAAGTTTTATGACCTATCTATAGGGCAGTGCAAACTTCTAATTTCTGAACATGTGCTCTTCTAATCGGCCTGCAAATGATCTTCCTTCCCTCTGAAGCCCAAGCTCAGAATGTCATATACAGAGGATGCAAAAAAAATGTATACACATTTTAAGAAAGGAAAAAAAAATATTAAAATTGTAATACTCAATATATACCAATAACAAAAGATGAATACAAGTCACGTTTGACTTCTGCAATTACAAGAGGTGCTCAAAGTGGTTACCATCAGCATCCAGACACTTCTGATTACGGCGAACCACTGCTTCAGTGTCCACTTGCATACATTTTTTTTTTGGCAACCCCAGTATACTTCATTTAATCTTTCTCTCTCTGAACCTCTCATGTATGTGGGAACTCTTGACTCGCTCATGTAAGTGGGGTTCCTATACGTACATATGCAGTTATATTTGGTTATTGCCTTTGTGTCATGTCTACTTGATTATTAGACCAGCCAAAAGAATCTGGAAGGGGAGAGGAAAGTTACTTCCTCCCCTACACTCCACAGAGTATTCACTCAGGCTTCAGTAAAAGTAAAGGATACAGTATAGCAGGGAAACAATGCCCAGCAGTCATCCAGGTTGCAAAAGCAACCCTCAGGGGCCCTTACTCAGTAACACAAGATACATCTTGATTTCAGAGGGGCTTAGGTGCATGTTTACAATGGGATCTTTTATACCCTCCTGGTCGCACAGCCAAGCTAGGCTGTGCAATGATCACACTAGTGTAAACCATCAGTTCATATATCCCTCAACGGTGTAGACAACACTGCCTCGGTGACTCCAGCGCTGTTTTGAATATTACACAGCACATTATAAATCATTAACTAATACATCTCATTCTTATCTTGCCTAAGTATCAGTACCAGACTCTCAGGCATTCCCAGAGATAAGCACAGAGCTATTTCAGTCTAATTATAAACTCAGGGAATATTACACAACATTCATAGAATGTTATCACGGTAGTCGGGATTACTGAATTTAATTAATATCAATATCTTCATTTATACCTCTTATAACACAGGCTTGAACATCTCACAGATTGTGAACTTTCCAAATTTTACAGTTGGTCCTCTGTAAAGCAAGCTATTAAGGATTCAGTATTTGAAAATGGTGACTGTGTCTGACAGCTTTCTTTCTTTTTTTTTAGAGAATTTCTATAAAACTTTATTTGAGCCAAAAAGAGGATACGCCTGGAAGCAAGATCTCAATAGACTGAGATAAATGCTTCCTCTGCCAGCTTTCTAACCCTTTTTAATAAAGTTTCCATACATATTAAAAGCAAAAGGATTCAATATAAGCATATAATAAAGTCAAAGGCAGCACCAAAAAACAAACAAAAAAATAAATCCTATTTGGGAAAAATTCAAGTCTCAGCAACTGGCACACTTTACAGGAAGTTCAAGAGTTACACAAACATCCAAATCCACAAAAAGAAAGCTTTATGAATTTAAAATAAAACTGTAACTTTTGGAATAAGTGTCAGCATCACCAACTTATGACTTATACAATTTCTTCCCAGATTGACAATTTTTTCCAATATTTGATTTTCACCTCTTTTCATCACTTATTTCATCACTTATTTATTACTAAAATACTTCAAAAGATAAAATGGAAAAAAAAATACATCGCATTAAAATTTTTGGTTATGAATAACCTGAATTTTTTCATACTTTATTTTTCTAAATTAATATACACATCCTATCATTACAAAAAAGTGGAAATAAAGCAAACCATAGAGATGATTGGGTAACAAGCATACTGCTGGTATAGAGATTAGCTACAGACTGATGATTGCTTTTACCATATGCTATTGCTGCTGATAAATCAAAATTAGCCACTTACCATTCACTGATTTGAGTATTTCAGTGTTACCAGACATGCTCTAAGTAGAGATCTCCCTACACCTTCCCTAGAATAAGATCAGTGCTCAGAGTCATCCATGGGAGGTTCAGGCTGAAACAAGTAATTCTCTGTGTTCAGGCCTTTCAGTTCCAGCCATCACATTTGTAGACAGGTGAGATCACATTTAACACAAAGAGAACTTAGATGAGTAATTGTCGCATCCCGCACGACATGAGCAGTGGGAGAACGAGAGGGGGCGGCGAAGGCTTAAGAAATAAAAGAAACAGCAGTTAAGAGTTAAATGAGTGTGGGGCCAAGGGTCTCCAGCCTCATGGACTAAGAGCCCCCGAATCAGGCCGACACACCGCTTTTATTTCCCCACCTACCCAGAAGTAGCATTGTTCTCTCCACAGTCTGTGAATCTCGATCCTGAGAACTTGCTCAAGCCAGGTTACCCATGCCTGCAAGCTGCTATCACCAAGAGTCCACCTATGGTGATAAGACAGATGCTCTGCCTTCACACACCCTATATGCAAATGACCCCAGGAAGATAAGATTATTGTGCTGAGGACAGATACTAGCACACCATCAGGTCACCTCCCAAGCAGGTTGAGGGAAGGAATGTAGCCGCAGAGGTAGAAAACCGCCAGTCTTTTTGGGGGGCGAGTGAGGGCTCATGCCCACCTGTCAGCCCTGAGATTTCTCCTAATGGCCTCCACCCGACCGTGCCTATCTTAGATTGTTCCTCCCATGAGGAATCTTACCCGTCATTGACTAACTGGCCATCCTTTGGAGCCAAACAGGGAGACACAAGGTGTATGAGCAGTGTCTGCAAAAGGGTCAGTTTAGGGTTAAGCACAGGGGGACAGACAGCTGGACAGCTGCGTGGCAACAAGTAATCCCAAAAAGGCACTTTAAAGCTGGGTGTATGAGTAAGAGACAAAGGATTGTCTGACTCAGTGGTTGCAAATCTGGCTAAGCACTTAAAAAAACATGCACACAGTCCTGAGGAGCTTTGAAAAAAATGCTGATGGTCAGGCTACTGCTTCCGGCTACAACTGCAAGGGGCACCATACATATAATTTTGATGTGAATGGAGTCCCATGGAGTTGTTTGACATAGCATCCCTACTGGGCTCTTGTAAATTTCTGAGAATGGTGATGGGGCTTTCTCATTTTTAAAAAGATGATTCTATTTCACAGCCAGAGTTGAAAGCTACTGGTCAAAACTATTTTTTCCATAAGCTAATTATATGCTTTTGAGACACTTGTTAAGATTGTTTTATATCTATCTATATATATATAGATAGATAGATAGATAGATAGATATATCTATATAGATATATATATATATATATATCTGCTGAATGGCTTCTTTCTTCTCCATTAATAACCTTAGGAATTTTTTTAAAATATGTCTAACTATCATCTTTCCCCTATAATGCAAGAACATTTGCTTTTGTTTCTACTTCCACTTACCTTATTCCATCATCCCCAAAGTTGGAAGAGGCTAGTTGAACCACCCTTTCCTTTATGTAATTATATAATTTAACTAATAACAACATTACTTATAATTACGATGTGACTTTTACATAGAAAATTTTTACATAGAAGATATATAATTTTTACAAGAAAATTATCTTCCAAGCATTATATGATCCGGGTATTTTTAAACCATGATAGCCTACTTTAAAAACAGGGAGGGAGTGAGGGAGGGAGGGAGGGAGGGAGGGAGGGAGAGAGAGAGAGAGAGAGAGAGAGAGAGAGAGAGAGAGAGAAAGGAAGAAACACAAGTAGCCACATCACGTGTTAGTGGGTCATCTTGGGTCTGTCTGGTCAGCCTCCTAACGCCTCTTTGGAGCCATGATCTATCCCCACACCGCAGCTGGCTGCTCGTCCCAGACCATTCTCCTCCTCCTCCTCCCCCTGCTATCACAAGGCCAATTTGAACCTTGAGCAAAGATTCAGGACAGAAGGCAGTTACACTTGAGTTAACTAAAGGAAATGCCCTAGAGATAATTGAAAAATCTCTGCCATTTGATCCCCTGACCTGTCCTTGTTGTTCAGATTTCCTTTTTATTCTATGAGTAAACAACTATGCTCTGAATAAATTACTTTTTGCTTAAATTCGCCAGAATGAGTTTCTGTCCTTTGCAACTAAAGAATACCACAATTAGAGAAAATGGTACCAGTGAAGAATTCAGGCAAAAGAACCTCAGGGGTATATGCAGTGTTTGAATTTATGTATTGGGCTGAGGACCACCAGATGGAAGTAAAAATTCACTTTTCATTCCAGAATGAGGAACAAGTAGCCATTGCCACAACATGGAAAAACAACTAATCGAGGTATCAATTGCACTCATTTCAGACAATGAGCTCAGTGAGTGTGAGGCTCTCTGGTATCATAAATAGCTACTATCATTCACTAAAATAAGGGCACAAGGAGATTTCAGACTATTGGGGAAAATGGTGGCCCTGGCAACTTAAAGGAACTTAAAGAAAAGAAAATGAAACATCCTGATCTTAAAACTGTCCCCTGAAGGCACAGAATAGACCTCAGGGCCTTATTATAACCTGCAAGCCTCTTACCAACTGCCTTAACATCAGAGATTATGGAAAACCAAACACAAAAATGGATGCTGTGGGTTTCCAAATTGCCTCTGGTAAATTGACACAATCTCAACCAATCACTTATGCAAACATTGGAACACTAATTAGGAAGAAGGAAGATACTAACAGTTTTCACACTGTATCTAAATAGAATTAGAAGAAATGGAGAACTTAAAAATCACAAATCCCTCAGGAACACCACAGGGCTTTCTTTGTATAAAGTTACCCTGATGCTCTTTCAGGGGACACACATATGGGATTTCCCTTCATGCCCCTCTTTTCATTATTGCTCCAGTATATAGCACAATAGCTCAAAATGGCTTGGTGACAAATATGCAAAGAGAAAGAAAGGGAAGGGCTGGCCAAGTGGCTCTTTGGTTAAGAGTTGGCTTGGGAGCGCAAGCTCTGAGCAGCAGGGCCAGTGGTTTGGATCCCACATGGGCCAGTGACTCTGTGCCCTCTACAGCTAACATGGTGAACAACAGCTCGACCTGAAGCTGGGCTGCCGTGAGTCACCAGCAACAGCATAGGCTGCAGTGGGTCTGCAGCAGGCTGCCATAAGCTACCATGAATGGCGGGCAGCCAGCGTGAGTGGCCAGCAGCCGGCATGAGCTGCGAAGAGCTGCCTCGAGCGGCCATCCAGTGGCCAGCAAGCGACTGCCTCACCCGGGAAGAGCGCAATGATAATACCAACATGGGCCAGTGAAGCAACGTCCTCCACAACTAGACTGAAGAATAAATGGACAATTCCCCAATGCTGTTCCCCTCCCCCAATTCCCCAATAAAATCTTTAAAAAAAAAAAAAAAGAAAGAAAGGAAGGGAAGATTCATGCCTAGAAGGAACTGAAGGACTCCATTAACTGATAGGGTTTTGTTTTTGTTTTTCATTTAGAGACTATGTGTGGTAATGGGTGTTAAAGTATATTGACTATTTTGGATTGATTTTAATCCAAATATAATTTTGGTAGAGCTGAATTCATAAATATTTGATGTAAGCACCCAAAGCTACATTCAATGTGCCAACTAAGGCATGGAGTATGATTTTATCAACTTGCCTAACATTGGCCCATGCCAAGTTACAGAGAGAGGCCAGAAATTTCTTGGTGCTAAGTAGAAGGAATTCAATTATTTTGAAAACTGAAATACTAGATTCATTGAGCATTTCACCCATTTGCCCTTTATTCCTTGCCCATTAGAACCCAAATCAATCTTCCTTCATTCTTGCGGTAGAAAGACATTGGGGAGAAAACACCAGCCTTTTAAATGTTAATTACTGGCTGTGATATTTAGGTCAGTAATCTATTCAGGAAGTGTAGCAAATGAAAAGGGTTTTTCTAATATCAGCAAGTTTCACAGAAGCCTGAAATGATTAAAACCAGGTGGCAACATCAACATAATGGGAAGTAGGACAAGTATAGTAATCGGATGACAGAAAACATTAAAATATGAGATCTCTGACTCTGGCTAAAATGAGAAGTTCCAGGAATGAATCAATAAGCAATCAAATATATTTGACTTGTTTAAAAAAAATGATCTAAAGTTACCCTGAGCCCATTCACAGACCCAGAGGCCTTTAAATGAAGTGGGGCCTGGTTACCACTGAGAGAACACAGCAAACTACCACCATTTTGTGCACTTGAATCTTCCTCCTAACCTTCTCCAAAGGAATGTGTGGCCAGTTTATCTGGGTAACTAACTGTGTCTTAGAAAAAGGGACACATTCCAAACTCTTTTAGGCATTATTGAATACAGGCTCTAAAACAACACTAATGTTTGGGAATCTGCAATGTCACTTTATTCCACTGGTCAGAATGGAAGCTAATCAAACTCAGATGATAAATAGTATTCTGACCTGAGTTTGCCTCACAGTAGACCCAGGGATACCTTAACACCAATCGCGGGTTACTTTCCAGGTTCCTAATTATAAAGTTTGAATGGTGTCTTCAGCAATTAACAGTACTTTAACATTGGCCCCCTGACCTATAGTAAAGCCAATAACCAAAGGAAGAGCCATATGGAAGCCACTGTCAATTCACTTTCCTATCATAAGAGTGAAAAGAAACCTATAACCATATTAATTGGAGAACTGTAGAGAATTGTGCCATCATAAAAACTTAAAATATGCAAATGTTGTAAGATCAATAATATGCTCCATTAATTATCCATTTTAGCACATGCAGAACATGTATGGGTATGAAAAAACGGCAACAATTGGGCATAAGTGAAATTCAGTGGTGATTCTAATTGCCAATGTGGTCTTCTTAAGTCCAGCTGCAGACTAAATATGTCCTCCCAAAAGTCATACGTTGAAAACTAACCTCTACTCAATATTGCTGTGAACCTAAAACTGCTCCAAAACATAAAGTCTATTTTTTTAAAAAAAGCATATAGGGCCGGCCGGTTAGCTCAGTTGGTTAGAGCGCAGTGCTCATAATTCCAAGGTTGCCGGTTCAATCCCCACATGAGCCACTGAGATGTGCCCTCCACAACTAGATTGAAACAACTACTTCGACTTCGAGCTGTTGGGTCCTGGAAAAACACACTATCCCCACCCCCCCCAAAAAATAAAATGAAATAAAATAAATAAATAAATGTAAACTTAAAAAAATTCCTTAAAAAAAAGCAAATAAAATAAGTGTGTATACACATACATTACTGTACCTGTAACATACACAAATGTAATATATTTCACAATAATGCACAGAGGGGGTGGGCTGGAGCAAAGCTGTATTGGGTTAAAAAAAATGACTTTAGATGGTAACTTGAATCCGTAGGAACAGATGAAGAGAACAAGAAATGGAATATAAGGCAGCTAATATAGCAAACTCTATAAATATTTTCTTCTCTCAGCTCCTCTAAAAGACACAAAATTATATAAAGTAATAATTATATAATAAGAATGTATTTTTGAATTGTAACATATGTAGATGTTGTTATGGGTTGAATTGTGTATCCCTCAAAATATATGTTGAAGTCCTAACCCCCCAGTACCTCAGAAGGTGACCTTATTTGGAAATAGGGTCTTTGCAGATATAGTGAAATTAAGATAAACCCTAATTCAATTAGAGTGGACCCTAATCCAATATAACTGAGTCCTTATATAAAGGGGAAATTTGGACAAAGACATAGACATGAATAGAGGGAAGACAATGTGAAGAGACACGGGGAGGATGTCATGTGAAGGTATAGGATCAGGGTGATATATTTATAAGCCAAGCAATACCCAAGAATGCCAGCAAACTACCAAGAGCTGGGAGAGAGATGAGATCACATTTCCTTCACAGATCTCAGAAGGAATCAACCCTGCCGACACCTGGGTTCCAAACTTCATGCCTCCAGAATTGTGAGACAATAAATTTCTTCTCTTTTAAGGTACCCAGTTTGTAGTATTTTATTACAGCAGTACTAAGTAACAGGCACAGATTTTAGCACCAGGAAGTGGCATGCTCCTGTGACAAACACTTGAAAATGTGCAAGTGTCTTTGGAATTGAGTAATGGAAAGAGGCTGGAAGAACTTTTGAGGTGCATGAGAGAAAAAGCCAAGATGGCCTTGAAGAGATCGTTGGTAAAAATACAGGCATGAAAGGTGATGTGGTGAGAGCCCAGAAAGTGAAAAGGAGAGCTGCAGAGAAAGCATCTATCATAGTGGAGACCACATCTGTTCATATTGCCATGAACAGAATGTTGCTAGAAATATGATTCTTAAAGATGCTTCTGGTGAGGTTTCGGAAGGAACCATGTTATTGGGAAGTGGAGGAAAGGCAATCCTTGTTACAAAGTGGCAGAGACTTAGTTGAATTGTGTTATGTTGGGTGAAAAGCAGAATTTGTAAGCGATGAACATCAGTTTTTAGCTCAGAAGATGCAGCTCATGCAGGAACCACACTTTGAGAACCATTAATCTACTCAACAGAAAAGTTTCTTACATAGTGATGGGAAGACCACACTGCTTTATGGTATTCCTTATAATTGCCTCCAAAAATTCCTGTAGCAAATAAAGAATAAAATGGGCAACATGTTCATAATTTGAAATTGGTCATAAAAGCATGGCCAACGTTACAGCCTGTGGATTCACTGAACCTGAGGTTTGGTTGTGGGAAAGTGGGGATGGGTATCCTGTAAAAGTGCAGTTCAATGTGTAGCAGGAAATTCTAGTCACTGGGATCACATGGCTGTTAGTCACATTATTGATTGGTATCCTTAAAACCCTGATTCAGATGTCTGTTTTCTGCCTCTAAAGCTATGAACCAAAACAAAACAAAACAAAACAACGTGCATGTCTATTCTCTCACATCTAACGTAAAACAGCTGAGCTCTAAGTCAGGCTATTGATTTTATTGATCTGATGCAGAGAGAAAACTCCATTTTAAAACCTTTGTTGACACAAACTACCTTTCATTTGTTAAACTGTCAAACCCAATATGTGTGTTATAGAAAAGAAAGTAACATATGGAATTTAGCTTAACATTCAAAAATCCATTTCTCTCTGATGCTCTTTTATTTTCTATTCCCTTGCCATTTACATGTTTCAGTCTACCCTGTATCATGTGCATATATGTTGCTTCGCAATTTATCTCTCGTTTGTGTAATTTTCCACAAATTGATCAAAAGATATTACAAAACAGTAATATCCTCTATCTTTTATCTCCTTGCAGCATTACCTTATTGATATAAGGAATAACGAGGGGAAATGTTGGGGAAGAAATACCCAAAGCCAGGTTCCTAGGGGAATACTGAAAAACGTTTCTACCTAGGATGAACCACTTGTTACATTTATCTTCTTTATCAAGAATTGATGTAGATTGTAAAGATAACCCATTTGTTTTAAATCTATAAATAAAAGCATAGGTAATTTATTTATTTTTTAAGATTTTATTGGGGAATTGGGGGATGGGAACAGTGTTGGGGAATTGGGGAAGGGGACCAGCTGAGTTGTTCTTCAGTCTTTGTTGTGGAGGGTACCAGTCGCCATCTGGCTTCCCATTGGCAGCTTGTGGTCTCTAAGCTCAAGGTGCTTGTGTTCAGTCTTAGTTGCGGGTGGGCGCAGCCACCATCCCACGCAGGAATTGAACCCTGCAGCCATGTTGTTAAGAGCACACACTCTATCCACTGAGCCATCTGGGCTGCAGCTCAGCTCAAGGTGCTGAGTTCAGTCTTAGTTGTGGGTGGGCATAGCCCACCATCGAACAGGCAATCTTGTTGTTACACCAGCTGAGCCATTCTGCCGTCTGTTGGCAGCTCAGCGACAGCTCAGCTTGGGTGCAGCATCCCTGGCCCATGTGGGAATTGAACTGGCAGCCCTGTTGCTCAGAGCTTGCACTCTTAAGCCAACTTTTAATCAACTGAGCCACTCGGCTGGCCCCAGCACAGGTAATTATTATTTGATGGAAAGTTGCTGTTGATTGGGTAGAGATTATGGCTATTAAGAGAAAGAAATGAACAGAGCAAAAATGTTTGCAAAAAAGTTGTAGAGGAGTGGAAAAAGATGAGTAGGAGCCTGGGTCTGCATTACACCTGCAAGAAAACGTCCTGACCGAACTCTGCACAGTCACTCAAGCACACAGTGCTTAACACCACCCTTCTGCTTAGGCCATCCTCCTCGGCACACTCTCCCATGCCTGGATCAACTTCTGCACACATCCTTTCTGTCTCCACTATTCAAGTCCACGTCTTCTTTGGTAAGTTTTCAAAATGCCCCATCCATCATCATCTCTCTCTCCCCAGCCCATTATTACAATCTGTTTTTGTAACTACACACTAAAATTTATCGGTTTTCCAGGGTTCCTATCAGCAAGGTCCAGTTTTGTGCCAAGGGGTTTCCAATTGCATCTTCCACAGGCTGTAATATGGGAAAGTCTGCAAAGCTCAGGGAGTACATACTTTTCTATGACTTGGTGGAAGGAGTTCCACAAAATTATATTTTTGAGGCCCATCCATGTTGATAAGTGTGTCTAGAGTTCATTCACTTTGAGCACTGTATATAGGACTCTATTGAATGAATATATAACACTTACCCATTTTCCTACTGGTAGATGCTTCTACAGTATTTTGCTTTTCAAGTAAAAGGCTGTGAACATCTTTGTGCTTGCCTTTTTTGGGTCACAAGTTTCTTCAAGTATTTTCATTTATATTTTCTGAACTTGAAAATTATGTTGCCCAAATAGAGATTTTCATTTATCCATTCAAACAAATGTTTAATGAGCACCCACTATATGTCAGCCATCACGCTGGCCTATGGGGGATAGAGCAGCAAAGACAACGGGCAGTGAGTCTGTCCTCATGGTTGCTTGCCCTGTTGGGGCACATAAGGTGAGAGGTGCACATTGGAGAAAGACTTGTGGTAATGATATTCAAAGGCTTATTTATTTCTGAAATTGTCTGATTTGGAAATCAGACATGATCCTATTAACCAAAATGGTCTTACAGCCAAAACATTTATTTCCCTTCCTTTAAGAACAATTCATTATTTTAAATGGAACCAGAAAATGAGGCAATGACTCAGAATTTAATGAGACAAAGCAATAAAGAATATTAAGCTCGTACTCTCTGTTAAGAACATATGATTCAGACAGAAAGAATATGCAATAGGGAGTAAACAAATAATTGGTCCAAGAAAAATAACCCCCATTGAAAGATAAGTAATAATTTGAACAGAAGGAAACAATGTGGATTGAAAGAAAAACTATCACAAGAAAAAAAGAAGGAAACAATCTTGATTGTTTTAAAGGGAGAAGGGGCAGCTGAAAAATAAACACCAGAATAATTATGTCATAAATCCGGAGGCATTAAAAACAAACATTTCTCCATATATCAAAGATATCATTAAAAAGTAGAGCTTCTCTGAAATGAGAAATCAAAGAAATGCTACAGGAGGTCAAAGGTAGAGGTAGGGCAGTCACATCTGGAACCCTCTCTACTCACTGTGAGGAGGCCAGCAGAGGTGTCCCTTGTGAGGCTTCACAATCTTGGGACGGAAATGTGGAAGGGAAGATTTCTTTCTCCCATCCCTTTACATTCCTCCTCGCCATGTTCTTACTCCAGGTACAGAACACTCATTCACGTATTGAGCATATGAGTGTATTTATTAAACCTCTTCTCTGTGCCAAGCAATGTGCTATGAGGACAGAAGTGAACAAGACTGAGACTATACCTGCCCTGTAAGTTTACATTCTAGTGAAGCAAACCTATAAACCAAGAGGTACGTAAAGGCATAAATAAGTCAATTTTAGAATTTGATAAGAATTATAAAGAGAATAAACAGAGTGGTGTGATAGTGAGTAACTGAAGGAGGTAGACACAGGAGAGAAGGTGAGAAGAAAAAGCCTCTCTGATTAACTTGAACAGAGTCGTTAGCTATGAGAATAAGCCAACGATGCAAAGAACTAAGGAAAATACTCTAAGATCGATGGATATGAGCAAATGCTTGGAGGGTAGAAGGGACATGGCGTGTGTGAGGAACAGGAAGGACATCATTGTGGGTGTTGAGGGGATTTCTGTGCTTTAAGATGGGTGATACAATGTAGGATGTCTGTGTGCTGACAGGAATTAATCACTATTGAGGTGACGCAGGGACCAGTGCGGACAACAGACAGAAGCCCAGATAGGATCCAGAGCACAAGTAGAGGAATTTGATTTTAGTAGGAACAGGGCCCCTATTTCAATCTAACAAAAAGAGAATCTCAGAAGGCCTGTAAAATAGCATGTAACTTTATGGATTTGGTATTGGATATATGAGGGAACAGGCCTCTGATGTCTTCTCATTTGTCTGTATTTTTGGAAGGCAAAACCAAGGCAGGTCCCAAGCTTTTGAGGCTGTTTATATTTCTCCTGGCCAGCAGAGTTGGTTGCAGAGGCAGTGCTTGCCAAGGTCCCAGTGTCCAATCACTAGCTTTGTGGTGTCAGGAGGCAGAGGACAGGGCACCCATTTTGCTGGGGTAAATCATAGCAATACAATTATGGGGCTTTCCTTATATTAATAGTAGCTGCTTTCTTATCATGGTATTGATGGTGTGATTCTGGAGAGGGCAGCTTCCAAATCAGAGAAGGGCAACAGATCCTTCAGATGCCCATCCCAGCTTTGGGAGTCAATGTTGAAAGTTTAAGAAGTTGTTTTGTTTTGCTTTTTCCAAATCTCCCAATGAGTCTTCAAATTATTTGTACCCTGGAATAAATTTTTCCTGCTTATATTATATACAGGGGATTCTCTTCTCTAGCCAATATATTTGGAGTCCAAGATCAGTCATTCACAAGGATAATAAAGTCATCCAGAATATGATTCGGTTGTGGTGGAGAGGAAGAAAAATTTCAGTAAAAAGATATAAAGGATGTGGTGGCTTGTGGGTGGCAGCAATAAGAAGGTTTACAGCTGGTCCCAGGACATGACATGAATTTGAAAAGAGTTATCTTGTTTAAAGAAAGAATTAGGAGGGACAATGGCAAACAAGTGGCACATTTTATCCTGCCTCCTGGACCTGAGTTTCATTGAGTTTCTGAGAGAGAAAACTTGCTTCATTTGAAAGGTATCAGAGGAAGCTCTCATAAGACAAGAGGTCAAAGGGATTTCAGAAAATGGACACATATAGGAGAGTTCGCTGCCCACAAACCCTACCGTTTAAGAGGTCATATTGAAAGGGTTTTAGAGGAAAGAGAAGGAAGGGGATTTAGTCAGCATAGGGGATACACAGAAATTTCTGGAAATGAGAGTCCTGGGGAGAATAGAAGGTCTGGGAGCCTTGGACTTCTCTAGATGATCCAGCTAAATCAAAGGTGAGGCGTGAGGCATTTAGTCTTGATCAGTCTTTTAAATTAAGAAGGAAAATCAGTATAAGCTTTTGGTCCTATGGTGGTTTGTGATTCTGTGGCTGTGGAGAGTGTGAGGCAACCATTCTTGATCTGGCATTTGAAATCTCCTAAATCAATAAACATATGTTCATTGCAACTTCTTTTCTACTCGTTGAAGGAATAATAGACTGTCTTTAATCCTGTTTACAAGATTAGCACAACAAGCAAACAACAAGCAGACTTCCTTTGAATGAGAAAGCCTTTTTTACACATCAAGGGGTTCTAGGTTAACTCCCATGGGACTATGAGTTTCTAGAGACCAGAGACCTTGTTCTGTTCATGTGCATGTTCCTTTCCCACCTTTAGCATCTACTACCACATCTGGCATAGAATAAATGCCCATTAGTTCTTTGTTGGATGGATGGATGGATGGATGGATGGATGGATGGATGGATGGATGGATGAATGTATTAGCAGAAACCCTCATCTCAGAAAAAAATCAAGTTGATAAGCACTAGGAAAACCTATACTTTTAAATAGTCAGACTCTTCTTCAGTCCCCAAGTCACTTTCTTCTCAAAAGTTAGAGAATTAGATAATCAAACAAACATTGACAGGCAACTAGACAACAGCAAGAAAGAGAGCTGCAGGATCCTAAAATAGTGCTCTATATTTCTGAAGTCTAAAGACCTAACTCACAACTTACTGAGCTTTAGATTCCAGGGAGAAGTCACATGAGTGTCTTAGCTTATGATAAAGGATCCCATCTCTTGCAAGCTTCCTTGACCTGTAGAGGAACTCTGTACTGTGACTGTTACTAGTTGTAAAAAAGAAATCTGAATTGTTCCAAGACTTCCCCATAGTATGAAATAGTGACAGAGGAGGTCATTGTTCATTGTGTCTTATTTAATTGCTGTCAAATAATGATTAATAACATTCTTTCTAATAAAAGTGCTTCTATTTTGAAGACCATGAACATTTGACCTAGAAAGACTTCCACAGAGAATGTGAATTGGAAACACAGCCATAGTACAAAACTACATTCCATGACATGCCACAGAACTTCTGAGGACCCCATGTGCTTGACTTGGTGAGAATTCAAAGGCAGATTGAACTAAGCTTAATGATTAAATTTTAAAAGTTTATTTTTCCTACGGGAACATGTGTTTCCATGGTGACATATGGGAGTGAAATACTGTTTTAAGTAGCTGCAAATTAAAAGATAGCATCGCATCATCTTTAGTGTAAGATGGTGAGTTGGGAAGTCATTTTTAGGAGATTACTATTAGCAGAGCCAAAATGCTTAATCTTAATTGCCTTCAAGTAAAAAGGTTGTGTTCTTTTGTTTTTCTCACAGCTCATTAACATTTACAAATATGATGAGACAATCTTAAAAGAACTGCATTGTTCTAGATTTTATTGACATAATGCAATCTAGAAATATAACTTACCATAGGATGTAAAACTAGTAATGATATATTACTATTTTCTCCATTTAAAATTATGGGGAGGGGGATTAGCAAAAAGGTGAAGGAGATTAAAAGGTACAAATTTGTAGTTATAACATAAATAAGTCATGGGGATGTAATAATGTACAGCATCAGGGATAGAGTCAATAATATTGTGATAACTTTGTATGATGACAGATGGTTTCTAGGCTTTTTGTGATCACTTTGTAAGGTATATAAATGTTGAATCACTATGTTGTACACCTGAAACTAATATAATACTGTAAGTCAACTATAATTTTAAAAAGAAAAAATAAAATTATTGGAATATTTTGGAGCATTTTAACTTAATAATCCAGAGATCATGCTAAAATCTGTTACTTTGTAGAAAGACTAGGAAAACCCAACATAGAGATGACAAAATTTGTAATCACTTTCATTATGAAAGAGTCAGTGAACAACAAAATTAAGTTCTCACCGTTAAAGAAGTATGTACCTTTTTCAGTAAACAAAAATCAGCCTATAATTTTGATGAAATAGTATTTACTTGCTAAATGCTCTTAGAGTCTAGAAAAAAATCTTACATTTATGGTAAATTGGTCTTAACAAGAGTCCCGAGACAATTCAATGGGGGGAAAAATAACTTTTTCAACAATTACCAGTATAACATTACATATTCTAAAGACATTAGCAAAAAGCAAGAGTAATCAACTTTATGTCAATAAATCTTAAAATTTACATGAAGTGAACAAATTCCTTGAAAAATATAATTTGCCAAATGAATAGAAGAAATGGAATACCAGAATTGTCTGATATGAATTATAGATGTTGAATCTGTTATTCTCCCACAAAGAAATCTGCAGACCTTGAGCTTCCCAGTGAACTATTTCAGTTATTTAAAGAATAATGCTGGGCTGGCCAAGTGGCTCAGTTGGTTAAGAGCGCAAGCTCTGAGCAACGGGGTCGCTGGTTCGATTCCCACATGGACCAATGAGCTGTGCCCAAGCTGAGCTGCTGCTGAGCTGTCAACAGGTGGCAGGATGGCTCAGCTGGTTAGAGCACATGCTCCTAACAATAAGGTTTCCGGTTCGACTACCACATG
>NW_017732559.1:71158-73782 GCF_001890085.2 Hipposideros armiger
CTTAAAAAAAAAAAAGAATATCAATCTTACAGAAACTTTTTCTAGAATAGAAAAAAAAAAGGAACATTTTCCAGTTGATTTTATTTTTTTCCCAGCCAGCATAAATTGATATCAAAACTCAAAAAGAAAATTACAAGAAAGAAAATTATAGGCCTCTCTCTCATGAACATATACAAAATACTAAGGAAAAAAATTACCAAATGAATCCAGAGATATATAAATAGGATAATACATCATGATTAAGTAGCATTTAGTCTAGAAATGCAAGTTGGGTTAAGGTTTGAAATCAATGATTTTATTTCAGCACATTAACAGAATAAAGGAGAAAAATACCATATAAATGGTTCAAACAGAAACATTTGAAAAAATTGAACATGCACAGGTGATAAAAATTCTTATAAAATTTAGAATGGAACATCCCCAAACCAACAAGGGTATGTACAAAGAGCCCATGATAAACATAAAATGTAATAGTGAAATATGTATCTCTCTCTCGTTGACATTGGGAATTAGGCAAAGATGCCTAATCTAACCACTTCTTTCCTACATTTTACTGGAGGTTCTAACCAGTTCAACAGGACAAGGGAAAAACAAGAGATTCATCAATGGCATGTGTTCAACACAATGAGTTTGTAAATGTTTTTTCCTGTGATTAGGCCATCTGTACTAATTTGCATCCATTAAAGTTAGGCTCCTACCTCTCACACACACACCGGGAGAGACAGTGGTGATATCTTTCTTGATGATCACAGTAGTCCCCCTTATCCATGGAGGACATGCCCCATACCCCAGAAGATGCCTGAAACCAGATAGTACCAAATCCTATATACACTATGTTTTTCCCTATACATACATACTATGATAAAGCTTAAATTATAAATTAGGCACTTCAAAGATTAACAACTAATAATAGAACAATTATAACAATATACTGTATTAGAAGTTATATAAATGTGGTTTCTCCCCCTCCCCCCCAAAAAAACCTTATTGTTCTGTAGTCATTGCACTGTATTCACTTTTCCACCTAAAGGAAGCACTGTAAGCCTTCTCTTTGGCATATCTGAATTGCCAACATCATTTGTCTTGTGCTTTGGGGCCATTATTACGTAAACTTCAGATTACCTGAACACAAGCACTGCTATCCTGTGACAGTCAACCTGAGAACTGAGACAGCTATGACATGACAGATAGCGTGTATAGTGTGGACATGCTGCACAAATGGATGGTTCATGTCCCAGGTGGAGCAGAGCAGGACATCACCAGATTTTATCATGCTACTCAGAATGGTGCTCAATTTAAAATTTATGACTGTGTATTTTTGGAATTTTGCATTTAATCTTTTTGAAATGTGGTTGTTGATAAGCAAGTGAAACCACGGAAAGCAAAACCAGGGATAAGGGGGGACTACTGTATATTTTAAAAATATGGCTCCCAGGTCCTTGAGAAGCGCATTCTTGGGTTTTTTAATTGGCATGAGAAAAGGGAGATTTATAAACATTTCAAGGGAGCAGAGGAAGAATTTGCAATTACAGGTTTTCTAAAATAATTGCTCTAAGAAAAAGAAGGTCAGGGGCCTAGAGTCAGAAAGAAGCTTGTCTCAAATGTAGTCAAGTTGAGGAGAACAGTAAGTCCATTGTGGTCAATTATATGATTCAGTTTATGTAAATTTTTTAAAAAGGTATGCTGCTAGTAATCAGTGCATTGGTTCCCTCTTTGCAGGGAAGTACAAGGAGAATTTCTGAAGTGCTGATTACCTTCTATTTCTTATTCTGGGTGCAGGTTTTATGAATGTCTCCTTTTGTTCAGTGTCCTGTGTGCATATTCTTTTATTAAAAAGTGTATTTAAAAAATAGAGCAGGGAAAGGGGGATCAATGATATGAGGAGGGGGTTATTAATTAAATAGGGTGACACGTATAAGAAAGTGATATTTGATGAAAGATTTGAGAAATGTAAAAGAAGAAACATTTGGATATCTGAGGAATGAAAGTTCCAGCACCATATCATATGGGCGCATTGTTCTATAACAGGGTTCATTATTTTAGATAGAGAAACTGAGGCACAAAGTTTAAGTGACTTTCCCAAGATCACAGTTACCAAGCAGGGGAGGCAAGGTTCAAATTAAGATGCTTTGGCTTTAAAGCCAGTACATTCTTCTGCCTCTTCTTTCTCAGTGGGAATCTCCTGTCAGTGTCTGTGTGGCTGACCCTCTTACCATTCTGAGCCTTGGATGCATAGTAGGAACTGGGCACACATTCCAATGTCCAAAAAATAAATCACAAGAACCTCCTATCTTTTAGTCAGTACAATCTGACCGCATGACAGTATCGCAGATTCCAACATAAGGCCAGCAGAGCGGTACACAGCACTGTTGTGCTTAGCCCTCAATGCAGTAAGCTGCTTGTACAGTCATCCTCCCTCATCTGTGGCTTCACTTTCCACGGCTTCAGTTACCCGAGGTCAACTGCAGTCTGAAAATATTAAGTGGAAAACATTCCAGAAATAAATTGTGCACCATTCTGAGCAGCGTGATGAAATCTTGCACCATTTCGCCTATCGGTCACTTAGTAGCTCTCTCGGTTACCAGATTTAGAGAGATAGAGATAGAGATAGAGACAGATAGAGA
>NW_017732559.1:73948-75199 GCF_001890085.2 Hipposideros armiger
AGAGAGAGAGAGAGAGAGAGAGAGAGAGAGAGAGAGAGAGAGAGAGAGAGAGAGAGAGAGAGAGAGAGAGAGAGAGGACATTTACATAGCTTTTGTTAGTTACAGTATATTGCTATAATTATTGTTTTATTATTAATTATTGTTTCTAATCTCTTACTGTGCAAGGGGAGACTACTGTATAGCCTGAGTTCCTTGCTCTGTGACTGCATGACTAAGTTCTCCACACACTTCGAGGCAGGAAATGTCCTGCAAAGTATCTGACCAGAGCATCAATAGTTCAGCACAAAATTCATCTTTTATTGCCCTCGCTTCCAGTGTCCCCTAAAAGTAACCGCAGAGACTGAGATTTAGAAAAGTCAAATGACTGGCCCAAAGCCATACAGCAAGTAGACAGTGGAGTCGCTCTTTGTATCCAAAGCTTCAATGCATGTTCCCATAAGATTGAAACTGTATAAAAAACTCCAGGTTTTCCCACCAAGAAGACTCTGAAGAGTTTTGTGGTTATTTTGTTGTTTTCTCAACATATCATCTTTATTCTATTTTAAAGGTGAGAAATTTTATTTCTCAGCCAAAACAAGAAATTTTATTTCTCAGCCAAAACAAGAGTCATCTGTTGGTGGGTGGGGATCAGAAGTTCTATTTTGTACATGTAGATATATAGGTGCTCCTTTTCACCTTTCTTTTCGAGTAAAGTAGGGTATTTTCAGTGTTAAGTAACAGAAAATCCTACTAAAAGTGGTTTAAACAATGAGGTTAATTATTAACTCATTAAAAAAATTCTGAAGTTGAGTGATTCCAGAGTAGTTGAATTCAGCAGCCCTACAACCTCATCAAGGACCCATGTCCTTTCGATCTTTCATCTCTACCATCCTCGGTCTGTTGACCTTTATCCTCAGACATTTCTCCTTATGTTTGCCATTGACAGACTGTGAGCATTACATCCTCATCCAACTATGCCAAAAGTCAGAAGAAAGAATAACTCTTCTTTGTGCCTCTTCTTTAGATGGTAGGTCCTTTCCCAAAAGCCCACTGGGAATGCTGCTTCTAATAGCTCATTGACCAGAATTGTATTACATGCCTAATTGCTGCCAAAGGTGATTGGAATTTTCACGATTACTTTAGATTAATCAAGAGTCACCCCTACAGGGCCGGTCAAGTGGCGCGATGGTTGGGAGCTGGCTTGGGATGCCGGAGGGCCCTGGTTCAGATCCCGCATGTGAGGGCCAGTGACACTGCCCTCCGCAGCTAAGA
>NW_017732559.1:75224-179084 GCF_001890085.2 Hipposideros armiger
CCAGCAGCCAGCGTGAGCGGCCAGCAGCTGCAGCGAGCAGACGTCCAGAAGCCGGTGACTGATCTGCCTCCCCCGGGAAGAACACAATGATGGTGCCAACTTGGGCCAGTGAAGCAACGTCCTCCACAACTAGACTGAAGAACAAAAAACGACAGCAACTTGTCTGTTCCCCTTCCCCAATTCCCCAGCACTGTTCCCACCCCCCAATTCTCCAATAAAAATCTTAAAAAAAAGAGTCACCCCTTCAAATGAAAAGGGGCCTAATTTCTTAAAAAGTACATGGCTGTCTGATACCTGAAAAACAACAGGATTCTGTTAAGAAGGAAGATGATTGAAGACAGAGTTGGTAGCTACACAGGAATCCAGCAGTGTCTGCTGCATTTCTCCCACCAAGCCACTCATGTAAGTCAGCATCAGCAATATTTAGGAGAAACCAAAATGGAGGAAAAGTTAAACCATTTTAGTTATCTCAATGTATCATAAGTCTTTTATTTGACATGAAGAACAGGATCAAGTCTGTGGATTCCTAAATGCCAATATCAAACATTTTAGGAATTGTAATGACAAAAGAATAATTTTTTTTCTTTCAGTCTCTTTTGGTACAGACTCAGGTAGAGAAACTTACAAATCTTTACCCATGCTTCTAAATCAGTGATTACTTTGTTTTCTAGCTGTAGTCTTTCTTGCTGATTCATTAAACAACTAAATTTAGTCAGATGTCAATTATAATTATCACTTTCCACTTCCAAATGATTAAGGGTTTCACCTTTTTTAATTGCCTCATTAACTTGAATATCATTCATTATGCTTCACGTATTCACAAAAATTTATTTAAATATTTTCATAAATTATAAAAGGCTTCTGTATAACAAAAGCATGTGTGACACTGAACTGACTTGTCTCAAAACAAAAGCTAAAAAGAATGAAAATGTAATACAATTCTAATAATAATTATAACTCACAGCATTTACTACATGCTATGCATTATTCTAAGTTTTTACATATATCAATTCATTTAATATTCCCCCAAACCTCATAAGGTAAGTACTTTTGCTATCCTTATTTTACAAGTGAAAAAAACTAAGAAACAGACAAGTTAAGAACTGGTCCAAAGCTGAAAAGCTAACAAGGGTCAGAGCCAGGATCTCAATTCAGGTGGTCTGTTTCCAGAGTCCCACACTTAATCAGCACAATTGGTAAGAAAGACTTCTTAACATTTATGCTGAGGATTCTCATATGAACATTAAAAAGTTTATTTTATTTAAATAAGTTTTAAATAGGCTATTAGGAACTATCTTAAAGAGGTCTGCAGTTATCTAAGTAACCAAATGATCATATGAAGTAAAGCCCCATTTAACACTATCTTAGAAACCCTTTATTTAACAGCTCTCTGATTAAGTTGGAGAAACTGCTGGGCATAAGGAAATTGCTCTATTTATCTCTTCTTGTAACAGAAATTTCTAGGTAATTTAAACATTAAAAGCCTATCAGCGATATGGCAGAATAGGACGTCTCAGCCCTTCTTCCCCACAAAAAACACTGCGTTAACAAAGATATACTGGCTCAAATAGCTTTATGAGGTTTCTAGAATTCAGTTACGAAGTTGCAGTACCCCACCAGCACGAAGCCAAGAATACCCACATTGAAATGGGTAAGAAGAGAAATTTCACTTGACCCATATCAGCCCCTTTCCCAACACAGCACAGCTCACAGCTCCGCACCAGGAGGGAGGACCCCGCTCATCACCGCTGGCGGGGAAGTGAGTAAACAGAGTGAAGCTTGCATCCAACATCCTGGCCTTTCAAAGGGCTGCCCAAGGGACTGATTTCTGTCTTGCCTCATTCAGAGCACAGGTGGGACTGGCATAGTTTGGATGCCTTGGTGCCACTGAGAACAAATGAGTGGGGGGCAGCTTGCTACAGCCATTACAGCTACACAGTGGGGAAAGAACGGTCTCTTCAATCAATGTTGTTGGGAAAACTGAATATCCACAGGCAAAGGAAGGAACGTGGACCCTTATCTTACACTATACATAACAGTATACTCAAAATGGATTGAAGGCTTAAAAATAAGATCTGAAACTATAAGGCTCCTAGAAGAAAACATAAGGTAACAGCTGTATATTATTGGTCTTGGCAATGATTTCCTGGCTATGAAAAAAAGCACAGGCAACAAAAGCAAAAACAGACAAGTGGGACTATATTAAAGCAAAACCTTCTGCACAGTAAAGAAACACTCAACAGGATGAAAAGGCAACCTACGGAATGGAGAAAATAATTGGAAACCATTTATCTGATAAGGAGTTAACATCCAAAATATATAAGGAACTCATACAACTCAACAGCAACAAAAAAACCAACCTGAATAAAAAATAGGCAAAGGATTTGAATAGACATTTCTCCAAAGAAGATACACAAATGGCTAACAGGTATATAACAAAGATGCTCAATGTCACTAATCAGGGAAATGCTAATTAAAACCACAATGAGATATCACCTCACACCTGTTAGGATGGCCATTATCAAAACAAAGAGGGGGGGCAGAAGGGAGGGGGGAGGAAGGGAGAGAGGGAGGGAGGGAGGAAGGAAGGAAGGAAGGAAGGAAGGAAGGAAGGAAGGAAGGAAGGAAAGAAGGAAGGAAGGGAGGAAGGAAATAACAAGTGTTGGCAAGTATGTGGAGAAAGTGAGACACATATTCACTGTTGGTGGGAATGTAAAATGATAGAGATGCTATAGAAAACAGTATGGAGGTACTCAAAAAAGTTAAAAACTGAACTACCATATGATCCAGCAATCCTGCTTCTGGGTATTTATCCAAAAGAATTGAAATTAGGATCTCAAAGGTCCTTCCAATGTTCACTGCAGCATTGTTCACAATAGCTAAGAGGTGGAAACCACCTAAATGGCTGCCAATGGATGAACAGATAAACAAAATGTGATATATATATATATATATATATATATATATATATATATGAATATTATTCAGGCATAAAAAAAGAAAGAAATTGTATCCTAAGCTACAACATGGGTGAACTTTGAAGACATTATGCTAAGTGAAATAAGCCAGTCATAGAAGGACAAGTACTGCATGATTCCACATATATGAGCTCTCTAAAGTAGGCAAACTTCTAGAAGCAAAAAGCAGAATGGTGGTTTCCAGGGGCTGGGAGAGGGATGGGAAGTTGGGTATAGAGTCCCCTGTTGGCAGAGCACCCAAAGGAACAGAGAGATCAGCAATCATCAAAACGTGTAATACAGAACTATTTCAAAACCAACACATAAATGATGCCAAGAAAAAGCACTATGTACCCATTAAAATAGAACATTATTGAATAAATGAAGTACATCTGAAACATTAAAAACATAAAAAGAAATGATTTATTAGAAAAAACACTGAACTTTGAATGAAAAGCTGGGTTTTTGCAGGTGACTCTTGTCAAGTAATTTAAGCTGTCTAAAACTAGTTCTTTGAATTGCCTTGTCCCCCCGCCTCAATGGTCAGTGTCTCTGGCTCTGCTCTGTTGGCCAATCTGCCTGGGATGCCCTTAACCCTACTTCGTGGTCTGAATCCTAACAAGTGATTAAGATTTGTTTGGGAAAGCTTCCCTCTTCCCCAAGGCAGAACTGATCAACAATCTCAGATTTCATCCACAGCCACAATTCCTGCAGAAGTTTCTGGTCACATCTGTATGGTTTCATTAAACTTGAGGGACAAGAATAAACTAGAGTTAAAAGGACCTCTTCTCACAGTTTGAGGAAAGGTCAGCCTCTTCTCAAAATAGGCTAAATGCCTCTTAGATTTAGTTCATGGAATCAAACATGGATCATGTATTCAAATTAGAGCTAATATTAGGATCACAGAATTCACTAGACTGAAATTGTAAATAGGACAAAAAAACAGAATCAAGAATCAGACATTAAGCAGGAACATAATTTAGGTTGACCAAACAGGTGGTTGATGGTTTTCACTCTCATTTCTCATTAGGGCTCAGTGCAGAGATCAAATCAGACGCTAAAGTAAAATAGAAGAACTCCATTAAACAATGGTGCAGGACAGCTTTCTTGATTTGGTACTAATCTGGTGACAATCAAGGAGCTGATCTGATGGAGGACCAGGCAAACTGGTTGATGTGTGTCCACACTAGACAAACATCACAACTAGAGTCCCATTCATGACATTCTCATTTAAGCTCCATGAGGAAAGGGGTTCCAGTCTTTTTGTTGTTTTTTCCTGTTATATTTCTAGATCTTATACTACTACCTCGTCTCTTGTTGATACTCAATAAATACTGGTTAATAAATGAATAGGTAACTTGCAAATAAGGTTTGAATATTGGCTTTTAATAGGTGTTCCTTTGATTAATCTCTGAAGTCTTCAGTCCTCATATCCTTGAAAGGATACATGTGACATTGAGATAAGAAATCTAAGTGCCTAGCAGACTGCATGGTATATAGGAGTTGATAAATAAAATTGATTCATTTGCCTTTTTCCCCTTAATTTACTGTTTTAATTATTGTGACTATTATTTAAAGCAATATTATAATTTTTTGAAAATATAAAGACCATCCTATTTGAAAACAATTTGCTTAGAGCAGTGGAAAATCCTCCAAATTCTGTCCCAATTAAGTGAATTTCATTTGTGGGAAACTTTAATATATTTATTTACTATTTTTAGGGAAAAATCAAATATACGATTTCCAGATAAAGGTTTCTTTCTTTCTGCTTAATTCTTTAGCATTATTATGTTTACCTTTGCCAGTGGTAACCATAACAGAATTCAGGATTAGTGACAATTATTTTGTTTGTATGGCAGCTAACACTCTGTTAGTGTGGACTTACAAAGTAATACATGGAAGATTCAAAGACAATGATGAATTCACAGCTGTGTTTCCTCTTATACATAATTAGAGCCTCAAGAAATGATCTATTTTAACATGAACAAGATTCTTTTTGTAAGAAAAGGTAGATGGAGCCAAGAAGGCAAATAAGAATAGTATGATTTGATAATGATCATTTCAACATGCATTATAAAAAATTTATAGAAATCTTCCCCAGTTTGGGTTGTAAAGTAAAAGAGCTATGTGTACCACGTTAAAAAGTTAAACTTCCACATTTCCCACACACACACACACAAATTAGATGTACAACATATTTTAAATTAAAAAAAAAACAATGTTGTTCAAGCTATTAATAAACATAAGAATAGTTATCCTAAATATACGCATGATCTATCTAAACCAATTATGGTTTCGTCTGGCCAGTGTAATCGCCTCTCCTATTATACTTGTAACAGGGTTCTGCTTCCCTCCCTGTGTAAGGGGTCTGACAACGTGTACGTGGGCTAAGCACTGCAGCTCTATTTTCTACTGCAGTGGCTGGCTCAGGTGTGGTTGTCAACAAGGTGGACAAACCAGAGGCCATCTCTGGCCTTCTCCTAAGTGGAATTAGCAAAGCAGAGCCTCCTTTCCCTCTTGGGACACAGGTGTCATATTCCTATTCATGAAATGGCACAGATGACAGACAAAATGTGGAGAATCTTGCTGTTCCACTCAGACGTTCACATCCTGTGTCCTCCCAGTGTTGCCAGGTCCCAGGCACTCCTCCATCAACCATCTCAGCCATCCCAGCATTAGTCTAATAAATCCTCCATTTTTGCTAAAGCAAATTTGAGCTGGGTTTCAGCACTTACTAATAAAAGACTATGTACAGGACTGCCACAGCTGTGCCCTGGCTCTGGGTACCAGTTACCCCCAAATTAATGAGTCATTTTGTATTTATTGGCTTGATAGCTAAAGTGTGGTTGCTTTCTATATTAATACACAGAAGCAAAGTAGATCATGCTCTGTTTTGCCAGTCCAATGTAGAAAATTGGTTTGAAATATTTTTTCCCATAGAGAAGACTATTTGAAGTTTATCATGCATTACAGGAAATGGGGGTAGAGATAACTAATTGATATCATTATGTAATTTTCATTTCTGCTGACATTTCTCAAGCTAATATGTCAAGAAAAAAGAATAGTTGTAATCTCTCAAAATATAACAAAAATTGTGTTTCAATTTTTGTTTCAATGTGCAATCCCCTGCTTTCTTCTAAAGTGAGATGACTCCTGACAGGACCTTGCTTGCTGAACTGGTTGATACGTGGGAGTATATAAGATAGCAGAGTCTAAAGAGAGCTGGCACAAGGGTATGCCTGGAATTAAGAAACAGCTGTGAACACCAAAGCAGGGGAGGGTAGAAGGCAGTGGGTAGACGTGTGGATTTTGGCTAACGAATTGCTAGAGAAGGAGTTTGGAAATGTTTGATGGGGATTTTGGCCAGGTATTGTGAACTGTGGTACTATATTACATCTTTTTTTTCCCCTTTTATTTATCCACAAAATCCTCAGTAAAATCCACATTCCTTGCTAGTGCTTCGTGAAGTTGAATTTACTTTTGCAGGCTATGACAATGTCATTTCTTGATTCAATGTGGTCACGGGGGGGGGGGATTTCAAAACAAAGGTTTCCCGTAAGAACTTGGTCACATCTGTTTTCAATTGTAAGCAATAATAATTGTTCTTCATAACATAATATTGACTGCATAGGATCTGATCATAAGAGACTTGGCACTTCCAACTAAATCTCCAAATTTTGCAACTGTTTACATTTAATTGTCGGTTTTTGAAGAGAGAAAAAAGAAGTCACAGTTTTAGGTACTTTGAAGTTGAAAAGCAGACATGCTGAAGGCACCATCTACAAACCTTAAGTGAGGAATAATCTATGAAGGATTTTATCTTGGAGAC
Source organism: Hipposideros armiger (assembly GCF_001890085.2). Lineage (NCBI taxonomy): Eukaryota > Metazoa > Chordata > Mammalia > Chiroptera > Hipposideridae > Hipposideros > Hipposideros armiger. The sequence goes on from NW_017732559.1 coordinate 82,011, forward strand.
TTGGTCAAATACACCACTTCTTAATGGACACCAATTTAAATGATCATCATAGTAAAATGCACTCAATTACACATGTTGGTAGTTTGTGCCATTTATAAGCAAATAAGATCACTGTTATGAAGGTGTCTTTTTTTTTCTTCTGTTTCCCATGGCAATAAGAATACAATCTCACAAATACACTTCACATCAATGCTAAACCTTCTCCAGTGTAAAGCGGTTTTTAAAGTTTCAAGGAACAACTGCACGGCCATATCCTAGACATGAACGATTTAACCATCCAGCAACTTGAAAACTTCACTCAGAATCAGGATCTTGGTCTGAGAAGCTACAATAAAGTACTTTGCCACAAACTCTGTCTCTTCCCTAGTTTTCTGTTTTATTTCTCAAACTGGGGAAAATAAAGAACTGAAACAGGAGCTCCCAAAGAACAGAATGATAAGTTGATTACCATTGTATTTTCTTTTTTAGAAATGCTACTTGAGTAAATAAGTGTGTTGCTACTTCAGAAATAGTGAATCCGGGAAATAGCCTACATGCTGTTCAGACTGAGATGGACACACAGAGATGGAAAGAAAGAGACTCATACTTTATATTATAGAAAGAATTGTGGGCAGAAAGCTTTAGATAGCCTTGATTTCTCTTTGGAAAACCTGATTACTTTCTTTGAGAAGTTTAAAATATGAGCATGTGTTTTTCCCTTTTCTCCTTTTTTCACCACAATGAAAATATGCCATAACCTGTGCCATAGAAGTACAGGGTTCTGTGTTACAATAAGTAATCTGAATACTAAGGTTTCTCTATGCCGTATTTATAGATATGTATAAACTTGGTTCAAATAATTCAATCCTGGAAGCAGTCTGGATTTCAATAAGTTTCATTAAAATTATGAAAACAGCTGGGGCTCTCAAAATTCAATAGATAATGATATTTCTACAAGTGCTTCATACTGTTTATAGGCTTAGCTATAACTAGCCACTTTGTTACAAATACCATGCTGTTGTCATAGCAACTTTGGAGAAGGTCATGATGAATGGGAAACTGAGTTGGTGGCAACCTAAAGTGATAATTTAATAATGACTGCAGTGTTGCCTGCTGGGAGGACAATGTCAAAAATTAGGGGACTGTGCTAATTGTCCAGATGGTAGGCTTATTTAGCACTTAATCTTATCAAGCTAAAACAGAATATTCTGAACACTTATTTTTTGCATTCTCTCTATTATTACCTACAATTTTGGTTTAAAGAACAATACTTCTGAGGCTGGCATATAACATAAACTACATTTCTACACTTTCAACAATTTTTTTCATTTTCTTCCAAATGTGGAGCCAGCACACATCTTTAATTTTCATATTTATAGTCAACAGTCTAGAAAAAAACAAACAAAAAATAACCTTATTTTTCATTTATAGAAAAAGTCTCCACTGAAACAGCTATTTTACATGGAGCACAGAGGCACTGAGCACAGCGTACATTTTCTTTCAATATCTCTCTTTACTACTTTGGGAAAGAGTATCCTTTAAACTTTTTTTCTGACTTTTTAATGTGGAGATCTGAATATTATTCTAAGTTAGAAAATCAAGACATGACTTTAATTTGGACATTGTATCTAAAGATACTGTTGTGAATAGTTATTGAAAGTCATTAATTATTTATTGATGTTCCATTTCATAATTATCTAATTAAGTGAAGTAAGTATCAAATTATCTAATGAAGGAAAAGTAAATGGACTTGCCTCACTCCCAGGCAACACCAATCAGCAAAGGCTGGCATAGACATTTCTCTAAAATCTACAGATAAGGAATCATAGCTCAGCCAATGTGTAGTACCATGTTTCCTTTTTTTTAAGTATCTTATCCTAAATCTCATAATCAAGATAAATGGACAATTTTTAAAACAACAAAACTCAATTCTTAAAAAATAAATAAATAAAATTCTTCAACGGAGATCTTTTTAAAGGAAGCTGGACCACATGAAGAAAACAGTTCTAAGTCCTAAGAAGGCCCCTGGGCAGCAGGCATAGCTGGGCCATGATTCGGATTGGTTTGGAACAATAACTTACTCAGGAAGTGGGCTATCCAGGAGAAAAATGAAGTGCCACAATTCAGGTAATTTACAGCATAGAAATAATTGAGGACATGGAAGTGTTTTTTCAGTTAGAAAGTGGGCAATTAGAAATTTCTCCATCAGAAGCATGTTAAACTGTCATAAGCAAGTTGTGGCTTAAACACAAAAATAACAAAAATATGACTTTTACGCATGTGGCAATGTATAAGAAAGGAGACCTAGCTAATGTATTTAACCTTGTCAGGAGCCAGGCCATTAGTGAAGGGAATCTCACACTATTATACTACTTAAACTTAGTGAACAATATTTTCACACAGCCATTAATAATGAAAATGCCGTTTACAAGTTGTCAACATTTCAAGTCAACCAATGGAACAAGCATGAAAGTCTCTATTGAAGTAGCGAACACAATGTAGAGGTTAACAATTTTTAAGACGAAATGCTAAATTATAGCTGTTAGAAAGAGGCAGCTGAAAAAGGAGAGGAGAGGGAGGAAATGGAAGCAAGGGAGGTACACCGCATTCTAGCCTCTCATAGAGCAGGAAGTCAAGATACAGGCTGTGATACATGGAACAATAAGGAGAGTACGTGACTTAAAGTTAACAAAGCTAACCAACATAGGACTAAAAAGAAGCTGACCTTCAAACAATGAGCAAAAGAGAAGAAAAGGGAAGACATAATAAAGGTGACCTACAGCTTCATTCTTTTTTTTTTTTTTTTTTTACAGTGGAAGAATCTGACGTCTAAAATTTTAAAAACCGAAGTATTTATAGTTAAGGAAGTAATTAATAAAACTTGAAAGAATAGAGATCTTTTTGAAATATGACTGTTTATGAATTATTTGATTTTCACAATGTGTATCTATTTTTTTTTAATCCAGGGAATACAGAATTAAAACCAGAAATGTTTCCAACTTAAAAAAAAAACAAAAACTGGGGCTGGTCAAGTGCTTAGTTGGTTAAGAGTTGGCTTAAGAGCGCAAGCTCTGAGCAACACAGACGCCAGTTCAATTCCCACATGGGCCAGTGAGCTGTGCCCGAGCTGAGCTGCCACTGAGCTGCCAACAGGTGGCAGGATGGCTCAGCTGGTGAGAGCATGTGCTCCTAACAACAAGGCTGCCAGTTCGACTCCCACATGGGATGGTGGGCTACGCCCACCCTCAACTAAGATTGAACACAGCACCTTGAGCTGAGAGGCCGCAAGCTGCCAACAGGCGGCTGGATGGTGACTCGACTTGGAGCTGAGCTAGCTGGGCCCTCCACAACTAAGATTGAAGGACAACAACTTGGCTGGTCCCCTTCCCAATTCCCAAAACTGTCCCCCCTTCCCAATTTCCCAATAAAATCTTAAAAAAAAAATTCTGCTGTAAAGATTGTTTTTAAGCTATATTTCTATCATAGATGGACTCATCACTGATTGGTTTCAAAAGACTTTCCATTGGCCAGAACTTAATTTACTCTTAGGAGCTACAGGAGCCATAGACTAGACTTCCTAGGCTGGCTTTGTAGAGCAAAAGGCATAATACTGCTCATCATCACAGTCCTTTCAGGGGCATCAGCCCGTCAAAGTATGAGGTTTTTGACCAATCTACTCCTAATAAACCTTAAAAAGTGACAACGCCAGATAATTCGAACAATACATAAAAGACAAACAAAACTGAGATGAATGCATAAGTATATATAAAGTCTAACCCACAACTGTGAAGCTGTTTCCCTACTGTTTTTTTAAAAACTTTTTTCAAGGGAAATGTTCATCTTATGAGAAACAGGTACACAGCTTCAAAATACTTCTGTGATACATTAGAAAAGAATAAGTGAAAATAAATCCATATGAAGGAATATGGTTTTGAATAAAGTTTGACCTCAAACTATTACATTTAACCTATATTGCTACCATCCCATATTATTAACCCAAAAAATTTTATCTATATGTGTTACATGGTGCACACACAATCTAACACTGTTAAATATAATATTAAGATTTGGAAAATCTGAAATTGTCTCACTAAATGTACTTCTTTAAATTTTTTTTTTTAACTAAAAAGAGATTTTTGTTTCCTGCAGTGGTGTATCAAATTCTTTTTTTTTTTCTTATTCAGAATCTTCTACATATATATGCAAACACAAACTTTTCAATGCAAATTTCCCAAAGAAAAGCGTCTGTGTCCTTAAACATAACCAAATACTTTGTTTAGAAGAGAGCCTTGAGTAGTAAGAAAGATACCAGGCTTTCACAATCAGAAACCAGAACGGTTCTTTTCTCCTGTCAATCACCAGTTCTATAAACTTATGTTACCAAGTAACCTTTCTAAGCTGCAGCTCTAGTTCCTGAAAATAAGTTTAACATCTGTTCCTTCTACCTCCTGAAATTCTTTTCATGAAAAAAAATGAAACAATGTTTGCTGAAGTGCTTTGAAAATAAGATGCCATGTAAACTGTATTATAAGTGTTGTGATTATAACTAGAGCTTACTTAGCAAATATATATATATATATATATATATATATATACACTTTTTTCCATCAAATGAGGGACAGACCATTTAAAAGAGAAATATAAGGTACAAAGAAATAATTACCCAAAGGTCTTCTCCTAGCAGTGATTAAACAGGCATTTGAGAAATCCAATACAAAAAGTTCAGCACTTATAAATCCTAGGTTATTTTCATTAGGATATTTAAGAGCATCAACTTTTTATCACACAAAGAGATGACAGAAAACCAGTGTGTAAAGCTATGTTATTCTATCCTTTCCTGCCACATGTTGAAAGAGCTAAGTCCTGGGAAATCAGGCTATCTGAGAAGTAGCAATGGACATGACATTTATTCACTTCAACTTTCTCTGGCCATATTTTGATTTCCTTCTTTTATTTCTTCAAAGATATTAAATATGATTCTAATGTCTGAAGTCTGGGTCAATTTGATTCTTCGGTCTTTTTTCTTCTTTTTCTCACTCATAGTATCTTATTTCCTTGCATTCTCTATAATTTTCTTCTGTAACTTTATATATTTCTTGAATCTCTTTATCTATGAGAATTTGTTGAGACCCAACATAGAAGTTGGATTTTTTTTTCAGAAAAAGTATGTATTTGCATCTGCCAGGTAATGCAGGGTCTACCAACCACAAACTCTAGTTTTAAGATATTCTTAACATGGTTTTTTAACACCCAAATAGTGTGAATTTGGGGCTACAAACCCAACTGAGAACTTGTTATAATTTTGCATTCTCGGAGATAAATTTTCCTCCTTTACCCAGTGTCAACTTTCAAAATAGGTAATTTTGCTTTCAGTTGTCTGGAATTTGGAGTTCGCAGACTTATTTCTAGTTCTCATATTGGGTATGTAGCCACTTGAAGTCCTATTTACACAAGAAAATCTTAAATGTTGATCCTTTACAGTGATGGACTTAAGACTTCATTTCATTTCCTTCATGAGCTAATGGAATGATGTAATCACTTCCCCAAGTCCCCACCTCCTATATAATCACCTTGGGGATTAGGATTTCAACATATGAATTTTGAGGGACACAAATATTTAGTCTATAGCAGCGGTTCTCAACCTGTGGGTCGCGACCCCTTTGGGGGGGGTCAAACGACCCTTTCACAGGGGTCACCTAAGACCATCAGAAAACAAAAAGATACTTACATTACGATTCATAACAGTAGCAAAATTACAGTTATAGAGTAGCAACGAAAATAATTTTATGGTTGGGGGTCACCACAACATAAGGAACTGTATTAAGGGGTTGCAGCATTAGGAAGGTTGAGAATCGCTGGTCTATAGCAATGAGGAAAAAATTCCAGTAGTATCATGGGCTGAAGTGGGAAACAAAAGTGAAGGAAGACATGCCAGTAGGAAGAATCCAGATCAGTGAGGCTACAACAAAACGAAGTCACTGGCATCCAGCTGTTAGGAAACGAGATGTAAAACCATGATGTATATGCCAATAAATGTTAACAGAATACTAGAAGACCCACAAATTATTGCTATTGAATTCCCTGACGCCATCTTGAATACAAAACCATCTTATAACATTAGTCTTCATGAGGCTGCTGTTTAGAGAGTCCCTTTGTCAATCCTTGTGTTTGTGTTTCCTTGTAAGAAATCTCTTTACTTGAACTAACTGGGTATCAGAAAAGTCATGACACATTTTTGCGACAAAAAACATAGAAAAAATACGTCATGACTTTTCCGACAACCCAATAGTTTGAGCATATCTCTCTCTAACCTATCTCATTGCAAGAGCTTACTTTGTAAACTAAAATTATTGTTAGGCTCTACTATAAAAAAGCATTATCATCAAATAATTATTTATGCATAGTAAGTAAAATGCTTACATAGTTGTTAATAAGTTGGATCATAAAAATTGCTGATATTCAACTTTTGTGTATTTATTTTATCCACGTTTGTGTATTTATCCACAAATGTGACCATTTTACCTAATAATATAAAAGCTCCTTAAGAGCAAAACTTTGTCTGTTTTGTTTCCTGTTCTAGCTCCAGGACCCACAAAAATTCTTGTTGCGTGATGGACTCTCAATATATGTTTGATGAATAAATGAATTAATTAATAATAAGCCAGTCTGCTTTGTTGGTAACCTAACATCATTCTTCCTTAAAAGAAGAACCCCTATTTGCGGGAGAGAGGCTGAGGGACAGAAATGAGATCAGCAAAAGTACTCAGTTCCCCAGTCATCTTTGTATCAAGCAAAAGCCTACTAGAGTTTAGCTAAGCCACTCCATGGTATTGCTGCTTTGGCATCCATTTTGTTTGGCCAAGCGGCCTGCAAGGACTTAAACTGACACTAGTTCTCACATGCAAGCACATGACCTAGATAGCAGCCCACAGAGTCAGAGCAAATGTAAGTTCCTGATATGAATTCCCCAACAGCCCTTGTTATCACAGTCTTCCCAAGCTTGTATGCCTTATGCTCTCCTTAGATAAGGCTGCCTCATAGGTCTTTTCAAAACCCCATTCTTTTGGTTTGAATTGACTAATCTGGCCCTAACCCAGGAACTCCAAAGTGCTCCGCCCATGGACCCTAATTAAGGCAAGGTCCTGTCTCTCTGCCTTGAACTCCCTGTGTGGCCTCTCCAGGCACGCCATGTCCTTCCCTCCAGGCCCTGTGAGTAATAAACTTCTCTATTTCAATTTCTCTTCTGGTCTCTTGTTGAATCTGAGCTCACCATCTGGCACCCTGTGGTCCATTTAACAAATGTTAATTTCACAAAGTCATAACAAAGCATCATTATACTGTTACAGCACAGAGTTATAAATGGAAGTTATTCAGTGGTGCTTCCAGGAAAACTATTTTAAAGACACCAACTTGTCAGTATGTTCTACCATTTGCCCTTCCCTCTTCCTGCAGACAAGGCCTAAAGATGGAGCAGCCAGCCATCGTGTTTCTATGAGGCAACAAACACGGTAGCAGAACATTTCAGATTAAGAATATTGGAATAGAAACATAGAAAGACTGTGGGTCTCTGATACCACTGTTGGGTTACCAAATCAATCGTGGACTACCTCTATTAAGAATTTTTGTTTTGTGAGACAAGGCCTAATACTTAGAGAAGGATAAGGCTCTCCAAACGAAGAATTTCACTTATAATCAGAAGATCTAAATTAGTATACCCATAACAACTGCAGAATCATTTAAAATATGGTGATAGCCACATCAAATAAATCTTAGATTGTATTTATATTTCATTTCTACTATATAATGATGCAATTACCTGTTGTACAGAAATTGAACTATGTTGTTTCAGGAAACTACATATTCATGTCCTTTGCTCTTTTTATAAAATAATAGTATTTCCTTGAAAAAATGATACATACAGATGGTCAAAATGCAAAACGTATAAAAGATGATACAGTGAAGATTAACTTCCCTGCCTTCCATTTCCCTCTCCAGTCAGCCACTGTGACCAGTTTCTTGAACATCCTCCACTAGAGTTAATCTTTGACTTTACAAACATGTATATTAAAAGGTTTCAAGAAGGGACTAGTGAAAAGTAGCAGTACTACAGAGAGACTGAAGATGATGACAGAAAAGTGCTCACTGGCTTTGGAAACATAAAAGTTGCTGGTGATTCTGACAAGATAAGTTTCAAAAGAGTGTTGAAGGCAGACGTCAGATGAGAGCATTGAAAAAAAGCACACAGCAGGTTTTCTAAACTGCTTGGATTGATTAATGAACTGAAAACTTACAGTTACCAAATATATTTCAATTATATTTTAATAGCAATACATCATTATGAAATTAAATAATTAGTAATTCATTTTAAGAACGTTCATCAAGCTTTTTCACAAAGGGCAAATCAAGAAATTACTCTTAGAATGTCAATGAGCTTGTGAGAAAAATAATTAACACTCAAGAGATCAAAAAATTACAACACACCATTCTTTTCTAACCAGTAATAATATATTCATAAATATATGAAGAGACTATTTCCTTATAAACTAGTACTTCACCAGGTCTTCTTTACTGGACCTTTTTCTTTCTCATTCCATGTATTCTTTTGTTACCTAATTCACTCTCATGGTTTCTACTACCTACTGTCCTCTGAAACCACAGAATCTACATTTCCAGTCTGTCTCTGTCCTATCAAACCGATCTACATTAAAAATTCTCTGGTAGACAATACTATTTTGTCCCATATTCATAATGCCTGTAAATTCAAAACGTTTACAATTGAACTCGTTTTCCCCATCAAATCTGGTGTCTCACCCCATTCTTTAGTTTCATGAGTTGCACTATCATCCATCTCGTTGTCTAAATCAGAAACCTAGGAGCTAATTCTACCCTTCCTTTTTCTTTACCTCACTTATCCAATAGCAATTACCAAGATATGTTAACTCTACCTCCTTAATATCTCTCAAATCGGTCTTATATAAATCTATAGGATTCCATCTTCGCCACCAAATGGAACAAGGCCTTCTTCATTTCTTATCTGGATAATAGTAATCACTTCCATTATTTGACTTTTAAAAACATCCTTAACACTGTTGCCTGAATGGTCTTTCTACGACTTATGCCTAATAATATATATACTTGTCTTCTCAAAAATCTTTGTTGCTGCCAGGTTAAGATCCACATCCCTTAGTGTGGCAATACAGCCCTTCCACCATCTGGATCTTCGGCATGAAAAGTTTATCTCCTAAAACCTGCACATTTAGACACATGTCCACCATTTTTTCAGCTGCCAGGCATGCCTTGCTCCTAGTCTTGCTACACTGCTGATTAAATATGTTTAATATAATCCCTGAAGGTAGCAATACTTTCCTTAGGAAAAATATGGATTTGACAGCACAAAGGATGTCATAAGGGCTTTGTAAATGCTCTTGGAAATATGTTTGAGTATTTTTACTGAAAGTTTTGATGAGAGTACTAAGTCAGAATTGCCCATAGTTAAGCATGTGCCAATAGTTAACACTCTTTGGGGCCTAGGTCCCGTGTTTCATAGCATGACTAATGTAAACAACTCTCAGTTCAAATCTCCTTAGCCCATGAGGACAAGAGTCAGCATTAACCTCAGATACAGGAAACAGGCTGAAAATGCCCCAGAGGCCTGATCTTGGTTCCAGGACACTGGTAGTAATACGTTTTTTCAAAACTAAGTGGATTGTAAATGGATTTCACAGCAGTTCAGCCATGAAAATATTTTTCAGGGCTTCTGGGAATCCTGACACCAAAATCTTTATAGACCAGTCAGCACTTCAGGGCTGTAAAACTTTCCTTTCTCTTTATTAGGGGAAAAGGTAATGATATAAAGGGTATGTATCCATTGGTACACACCCTTTGTATCATTTATCCCCAGCCCCCACCAAAAAAAAAAAAAATCTGCATTGACACCCTATTCCCTAATTCTTTTAGAGGCACGTGAGATGGTTACGTGGAGCAGGAGAACCAAGTGGATTTGAGCCGTGGGCTGGGCGTTTTTTCAGAAAGGGCCACATAAAGCAGGTGAAACATTTTCAGAGGTGGCTTTCTTATGTCTTTAAGATGCAAAATAATCCAAATAGCCTGGTAGTATTTATTTCTCGATATTATTTCTTTAAAAATTTTTGTGGGTTTGTTAGAGCCTAAAGATATTTTTAAGTCTGTTCAAATATGTTGAACAAGGGAAGAATGAATTTAAGTTATAATTCTAGAAATATCCCTTTAGGTGTTAATATCAAAAGTGTTTTTAAAAATTCATCTGTGATATCCCTGGATTAGCACATGATAAAAATAACTTTAAACTGCTCTAAAAAATTATAGCCATAACTATAGCAGGATAAAATCACAGAATTTGCCTCTTTTTAAATTGATGCTTATTGTTCTTCGCCAAAGAGCTGTTTAACTATTCCACAACTCTGAGGCACTGAAAATAAATCTAGCTTTGAATGTGAGAAACAATTTGTTTTGATAAAATACTTTATTTGTTTTGATAAATACTTTATTTGTAGATATAACCTTATCAGCTTGTTCTTCTTAAGTAGACTGTTCATGCTGCTCAACAAGAATTGAGAACAAGTGGGAAAAAAGGTGGAATTATATTAGGTGCAATAAATGTTTTGGTAATAATGATATAATCATTAACTAAATAAATTGGCATTGAAAATTAGAACCCATTACGCCATAGGCTCTGTGTGATCTAGTGACATTTACTGGAGTCACCTACAGAAAGCCACATAAACCCAAATGGAAAACAAATTGAATATAATTAGATAGTCTACATTTTCCCAACTAGAAGAGACCATTTAAAAAAAGTTATGTGTCCCACATGAATTAACTAAAATAAACAAATATGTACTTATAACATTTATTAGACAGAATATTTAACACAATATTAATTGGTATCACTTTTTCCACCTTGACATTTCATCAATTTTAATTAAACAGGCATCTCTGATATTGTGCCTTCATCACTACCAAATAACGTTTTGAGACATCCAACACAGCTGTCTAGAATACACAGAAGGTGCCAAAAATGTATACACATTTTAAGAAAGGAAAGCTGTATTAATTGTAACAATATATACCAATAACAAAAGATGAATACAAGTTACATTTGACTTCTGCAATTACAAGAGGTGCTCAAAGTGGTTACCATCTGCATCCAGACACTTCTGATTACAGGGAACTACTGCTTGAGAAACATTGACCAAAGTGTCCACTTGTACACATTTTTTTGCCGCCGCTGGTATATTTTCATTCCATCTAAGTTGTTAGACATAAAGCTTTTTGGAATTGAAAATGCGGTTACTGGAAATTCTATCTCAAGTTACAATGATCTTTGCATAACATGAAAACCTTATAAAGAAATTAGTTCTGCAGGTTTTAACTCATAATTTATACAATGTTACTATGTTCTGTAACATGCAACATCCACCCAGGAATACACATGTGACATGATACACCCAGGAATAATTGCTATTTGTATGCCAATATTTTTGCTTATATTTTTACTGATTTTACCAGATGACCTCTGAGAACAAGCATTAATTGAGGTTACTTCATGATACTGTATTTTTCTCCAACAGTATTTTATTTTTTTAAATAAAATAACTGAAATAGTGCCTATAATGAGAAACTTTAGAAACACTTGAATATAATACAAACATTTCCTGAGTGATGATGTTGCCCAAAAAATTACATTAGAACACAAAAATAAGTAATTTACTATATGATAAAAATTGTTATAGATATAGGTTCCCTGACAATATATAAATTTGTATTTTTACATCTGGTCAAAGAAGCATTGAATAATTCAATTGACTATTCTTTTTTTTCCTCTTCCAAACTGTATTCTAAACAACCTTTAGATCCAGTTCTAGTCCTGCTTTTCTCCATAAATATTCTCTATTGCAGCCCATAGTGATCTCTTCCCTCTGAGAATTCCTACACCATTTGCTCTCAATATTAATGATTTATAATTTAACTATGCAGTTCTGTATTGTTTTCCAATTCTTTCATGTCAGTTAAGTTTAATTTTTTTACTTTGTTGACTTGATACCTTATCTGACACTACTTTTTCATCCTATACACCACTTACCATATTGTTTTCCATAGCAGAATTACTCAATCAGCGATAATTTATTGTGAACTATGTTTAGTCACTTTAACAAATAAACCTTTTCTGATTGGCTTGTGTATCATCCTCAAATGACTGTACAGATTTATCAAGACCATCCAGGTCTATTGTATAGAAAACCAAATGAGGCTAGAATGAAATCAAGAGAACACTTATTCAGACATAAATAAGCTCTTGCTTTTCCCCTGCTGGAAAAATGGTAAAATTAAGTATCAAAGAGTACCTAATATCTAATATTGAAGGAGAGATCACAGCACTCTCTCTTGTCCCTATTAAAAAGAATTTCTGAAACACATAAATAGGAAGACTTTGTTGGCTGAAGTGCAAATTTACCAATGTCATTAATACCTCAATTTTTTTTTTTTCTGGAGCAGATGATTGTTGAATATTTTTCTTCACATATTTTAATTGTGGACACAATAGTGGATCGTTGCAAAAAATATACTGGATACAACAATGGTATGACTAACAATTCTTTTGCATCTCTACAAGACTAGAAAGTATACTCATTTAAATAAGCTCCAAAAAGTGTTTGAATCATACTGGACAATCCTTTGTGCCAAGGAATCCCAGGAATATTTTAGATTATTTCAGGAAGGCCTATCATTTCCATAACCTGTTTTTCCTTTCCAAAGGCAGTCAGAACACAAAGACTGAGAGAGCTGGCCACTGGCTTCACAACTATCTCTGCCTTTAGCCAAGAAGAAAGAGAACTTCTTACTGGACCATACTATAAACTGCCTTCTCACAGTACACAAATTCAGCATTTAACAGATTAGGTAAACACTTATTTAGAATTATTAAATATAATATGGTTTGTCTGCTACTGCCAAATACTGTGATAAAGTGGGTTTACAGGTTAACTCCCCTTTTACAAAATTTAAATCCACACACAAACGTAGGAAATACCTTTCTGTAATACTTATTTTTATTATTTTTACTATTTTCTGCAGCCTTGATAATAATTAATAACAGAAAGCTAAACATGTCATTTTTTTCCAGTTGAATTAAAAAACACACTGGATTCCAACTCTTTACATTTTTATACAAGTGCAGTTGTATGTGTATATAATTAGCCTCTCCTTGAAAAAATTATGGTGATTATCTTTTATAAATTCAAAGGAATTTTTTTTTTTTACTTGACTTGCAACCTTCCATTTTGATTCCTGAAGAAAGGGATTAAATGCCATGAGATGAATCCAGTGCAATATTTAAGGGCACTTTGCATTTAATCCCTAAATAACAACTCAAAACTTCATATTTCTTCATGTCAACATCAAGTTGTATCACATAACAACTCCACTCATAAATACAGACTCGATCTTTCTCCTTTATATTTCTGCTTTTGTAAAAATGAGAGTCAGTACAAAGCTGACTCGTGTGATTAAAAACTTGGTCAACACACAGAATGGTCAAATCTAGCAGTACAAAATAATGGAAAGAATATCATCTTTGAAATCAGAGATTTAAATCCAAGCTTCATGTAATAGTGGTGCTAATTTTGGGGGAGATTACGTAGATCTCTGACTTCAAGTTCACATGTCTGTGAAATGTTCACCGTTGGATTGCTGTCAGCATTCAAATAGGTTTTATGTTTATATATACATGAAATGCTGTGCTTATCACATGGTGGGGTTGCAGTAACTACGGTCCTTTCTGTTCACCATGATGTGTGTTGTGCAATTGCTGTGGCTCCACATCTGGTTAAAACCAGTTACATAGCTTGTATCTAAATCAGACTGTATTGACACACAATTTAGTGTTTGACTGGCAGATTCAATCCAAATACCTCTACATTTTGAGGGGAAAAAAAAAAAACGTTGAGGAATAGAAGGGACTGAAAGTTAGTAGCTCCACTTGTAATCTGGGTATTATGGGTTAATTTGTTCCCCCCACCCTGTCAAAATTCATATTTTGAAGTCCTAAGCCCCACTACCTCAGAATGTATCCTTATTTGGAGATAGGTTAAAGAAGTAATTAAGTTAAAATGAAGTTCTTAGGGCGAGTCCTAATTCAATACAACTGGGTCCTTCTACAAGGAAATTTGGATGCAGACATAGAAGGAAGACAATGTAAGAACACAGGAGTGAAACATCTGCCAGCCAAGCAGAGAGGCCTCCGAAGAAACCAACTGCAGATGCATTGATCCCACAACAGTGAGAAAATAATTTTTGTTGCTTAAACTACCCCATCTGTGGTAATTTGGCAGCCCTAGTAAACAAACACACTTGGTAAACACTTTTTTGCCTTTTAAAGGTCGATCCAATTTTTTAGGTTTTTCAGTAAGCAATTTGCATAACATTAACTTCATTAAGTTCAGATTTTGAAAATAATATTATTCTTAGCCCTAAATTATGAAAAGGCTTAGAATTATACCTCTTCCTATTGAAAAAGAAAAAAAAAAACATATCTAAAGAAACTTTGTAGGGGGCCAGCCAAGTGGCTCAGTTAGTTAAGAGCTCAAGCTCTGAGCAACAGGGTTGCCAGTTCGATTCCCACATGGGCCAGTGAGCTGTGCCCAAGCCAAGCTGCCGCTGAGCTGCCAACAAGTGGCAGGATGGCTCAGCTGGTGAGAGCACGTGCTCCTAACAAGGTTGCCGGTTTGACTCCCACATGGGATGGTGGGAGCAAAGTTTAAATAGGGCACCTTGAGCTGAGCGGTTGCGTCGGCCAGATGGTGAATGAGCTTGGAGCTGAGTTAGCTGCGCCCTTCACAATTAACATTGAAGGACAACAACTTGGCTGTTTCCCTCCCCCAACTCCCCAACACTGTTCCCCTTCCCCAATAAAATCTTTTCTAAAAAATGCATTACATTTGGTTATTTTCTCTGGCTAATCTGTCTCATGTTTATTTGATTATTAGGCCAGCCAGCAAAACCTCCAGGGAAGAGGCAAGTTTGTTCCTCTCCCCACAGTTGGCCCTGTGAGAAGGATGTTAAGAAGAACAAACCTTAAGCAAATAGAAGTCTGTCCTGCCCTATAGATAGGTCAAAAGAGGTTATCTCTGATAGTCTCTTAGGAACAAGACCCCTAATTCAAATTCTTCTAGGCAGTTTCAGGGAGGAGCAGAAGTTTCTCTTGAGCCTGAGGCTAAGGTTGCCTTTAGCTCAAAGTAATCTGCACACCACTGAGGCACATCTTGGGGTGGCTCAATCTGGACCCCAACAGAACCAAGCCACGGGAGACACAGGATTCAGGTCAAAGATTCAAAATAGAAAAACGTGAAGAGAAGTACTGAGTTTGTGAACTCGGAGCCAGTTGACAGATTATACTAAGAAAATTAAGAAAATATTTCCATTCTCTCAAAAGAAAATACACATCTAAAAAAACTTTTAGATTTGCCTCTTTCCCATAGCCTGTATTTTTTGCTCTAATCTAGATTAGGGCTGCAAGCAGGGGTACAGGAAAGAGGTCTCCAGGGCAGAAGAAAGTGAGAATGATAAGTTATCTGGAGTGTTTGAGCCCTTGAAAAAAGGTTCATAAATGTGTAAGGATTTGGTGGAGCATTAAAACACACACACACACACACACACACACACACACACACACACACACCAAATACATAGAAAACTAAGCAAATGAATGACAGCCACTATTCCTCTGGTGGAAAGGAGGGAATATTGTGAGAGAATGAACACGGGATCACAATACAATACTAAGTTACTATGCGCATTGCTTGCTCTCATAAGAATGTAAACAGTATTATAGTTTAAAATATGATATAATTATATTGGGAAACTGGGAAGAAGAAAATGAGGGTGAGGTGAGGTAAGAAGTTAAACCTCAGCTGCCGGAAAGTGAAGTCGATGATTCATAAATATTCAGGTAAATGTCAGAGGGAACGTTCATGAAATAGTATGGACTGGAAATTTTATTTTTAAACTATGTGTATATATCACTTCGATGACAATAAAATTAATTCTATAAACATCATTTCATAAGGAATCAGTGTTAACAGAAAGTAAAATTGCATAGCATGGGGTGGCTAGAACTTAAGAAGGTAGGTCGCTGGGAAAAAAATGATTGAAAAACAAAAACTACTTTCCACTGTGGCTCAAACTATTATCATTGTGGCCTCAAGCCTGGACAGGTAACTGCACACACGCACGTCTTCCCTGGTGACCTTAGGCAAGTTGCTTTATCTCTGGGTGCTGCAGTTTGCTCTGCAAAATGAGGGTAATGACACTGCTTATCGTACAGGGTTGGTATGAGGATTCTTACAGAGTTCTATCACATAGCAAGCAAGCAATGAAAGCAGCACAGGAAACAGACCCCCGAGGACTGCTGGGACTGGATCATTGAGCGGCTGCTGCTGAACTAAGCAGGATGTCTCTGATGTGAACCTGGCTGAGAAGCTGAACACTGTACGCCTACAGGGTCAGGTGGAAGACTTAATGGGTGAAGAGGGATGGATGTTAGAATGAAGGCGTGTGTTGTATGAATGACAGGGACCATGAAAGCGTGCGGTACCTCAAAGGAACAGGAATTTTTCAGCTCCATCTTATAGTGGCCATGCAGAAATACGAGCCTTCTATATCAGACTTACCTAATGCTTAAAGCACTTGATTTTCAAATCATCTAATTTTAGGTCATAACAAACTTACAAAACATGATGTCAGCCAAACAAGCCCAATGCTCACTCTGTGTAGCCCACAGTGTCTGATTTAGCAGTCTCTGAGGATGTCTAATCCTGAACAGAGATGATAATCTTGTTCTTTAGGGCACTTAGTAAAAACATCTCACCCAGGTCATCCTTATTACTGCCCATGAGAAGGGCTACAGCACATGCTCTTATTTATTGGTGCATGAAAATAGCTCCATTTGAAGCTACTGGCATTACAGAAAGACAGTAATTTTTAAACATTGTAAGTACAAGTATTCTTTACTATTTCAAGCACTGCTTAATGCCTTTTAATAACTGAAGAGTTCATTGATAATCTCACTTCTTGGTATACTTCTGCCTGATAATTCTGACATTTACTATAAAAAGCACAATTTTAGCTTCTCTAATCACATATAATCTTCTACGTCTTCTCCCAAGGTCATTTTAGTATGTTTTTGAGATGTTACAGCTAGTTGTTGAAAATACTTCAAGTCCTAGGCAATATGTATAACAGATAGCAAATAAAGTGAAACATTGAAGAGGAAATGATTTTTCCTTTGACCTTGTAAATTTAAC
The DNA here is from genome assembly GCF_001890085.2 of Hipposideros armiger. Lineage (NCBI taxonomy): Eukaryota > Metazoa > Chordata > Mammalia > Chiroptera > Hipposideridae > Hipposideros > Hipposideros armiger. The sequence continues at coordinate 99,329 of NW_017732559.1, forward strand.
ATATGAAAAGCGAGAAAATCAGACATCTATTTAAAAACAATAAATTATCACTTTTCTGTCCACCAGTAAATAAAAACATTAAAGTAAGCAAACTGCATAATGTTGTATGTCAACTATAATTTAAAAGAAATAAAATAATCAAAATGTATTTGAGCTGAATTATAAAGACTACTCTCTAGAAAATAGTTCTGTCTGTAACCAGAAAAATATAAAATGTTTCTTAATCTCCCAAGCAAACCCCGGGAGTAATGTTAGTGCAGACACATACTTATCAGTGATAGCTAAGGATGAAATGAAAGTGAATACCCATTCCAAAAACAATTCAAAAATCCTCAAGTGTATAATTAGTATGCAAAGTATTATACAGACAAAAAAATACATCTTTGAACTCTTAAAAGCATATAACCTAAAACCACAAGGTAACCAAACATTAACAAGAAACTATTCTCTAAAATTCTAAATGTACTCATTAAAATCCATCTTCTAGCATTTTTGTTAAAAAACATTATCACTAAATATGGCCACTTGTTTCTATGTATATACATATATATGAACACTGACTTTTCAGGACAGAGGTTGGCAAGCTACAGGCTGCAGACGAATTCCAGCCGTGCTCATTTGCTCACTATTGTCTAATGACTGCCTTCTTTTCATACAACTACAGCAGAGTCGAGTAGTTGTGATATAGACCATATGACCCTAAAAGCCCAAAATATTTACTATCTGGTTCTTTACAGGAAAAACAAAATGCTGAATCTTGTTTTAGAAGCATATATTAGAGCAAAAATTATTATTTGACCCTTTTGATATATGTACTCCTAAAAAACAGGCACATGTCTTTTACTTCTTTCATTTAAATCACAGTATTTAATTATTGGGACAATAATAATCTCTTTTACTAGGACAAAATGATGAAACTTCTAGGTACATGGGGAATGACTACCGTCACCTGTCTATGGCAAATATATTTTTAAATGTGTTCCATATGAAATACTATAATGATCTGGGGAGGTATGATCTGTATCAGTGGGTTTCAGAGTTTTCTTTGAAAACTTACTATAGATTTCTTTTTTCTCAAATAGTATCTCATGCTGGAATTCCAATTCACAGAGCAGATTAGAGCTGTTCTGTACCATATACAGTTTCCTCTGAAGGAAACCAAAGTTCTCCCACCTCAAAATGTGTCTTTGGGGATAATTATTTTAAGCTATTTATTAAGAAACAAAAGACTCAAGAAAGAACTTTTAACCTGCCCCTTCTCTGCCTAAAGGAATTCAGATGGAAAGGCCTGCTTCAGGAAGGGAATCTTAACATTCACCGTAGCATTTTGAATTAAGGATGGTGGACAGGAAGGATCCATTTTGAATTAAGGATGGTGGACAGGAAGGATCCCCGCAAAAACCTGTTCTACTGGGACACACACACACACACACACACACACACACACACACACACACACACAGTGTCCCATTGTTTCTGGGTTGCCTAGAAGGAATTTGTTTGAATTGCCTACTTCCCTGTGGAAGTCCCAGACTCCTGCTGTCCTCTTTTGTCCAGAGTGGCATATATACCTCAACTGCCCAACGCCTCTCTGCATCTCATTAGGCACCCCCCAAATGTACATTCGTAAAACAAACTTTGGGCATTTTCTCCTGTTAAACTGACTGTTAAATTTGATTAGCCCAGCTAGAAGAACTGAGAAGGTGGGAGGAAGAAAGTTTTATATATATATATATTAAGCCCACAAACCTCCGTGATTTGGCAAAAAAATTTAAAAACTCCAGCAAGTCCATGAATGTTAGAGCACATCACGTGCAATGGTCTGAAGAATTGCTGAGTTATTATGGGCATATATAATTGGATTATAACCAGAGAAAAATAATCAATGACTTTCATTGAATTCATTGCCCTATAGTAAACCTTTAAAACAGAGACTGTCACATAAGGATGCAGTACACTCTAAAGGACATTCTCATGGAACTCAATGAATCCCCCACTAACTATGACATGACTATGTGGGCTGACATGATCAAATCATTCTGTCTGCATCAGGCCTAATACCTACTAGGTCCCAACACTTTTCAACTTAAGTACGCTATATTTATTGATGACAATATACTCTAGTCACCACCAGAGAAGATACCCATATATGGTTTACTGTTTGAGGCAAACTTAATAAGCTAAAATTGTCACAGACATGCTCAAGATTTGAAGAGTGGTAAAATGATAGATTATGACAAAGACAATCTTCCTATAAGTTGCCTCCTCAAAGCAATCACAAAAATAATTATTTAGGAAAACCCTAAATAATTCTTTATTCTTTATTTAAATTTAGAGACAAGTATCATTTCTTTTTGAAAACTGTCTTCCTCCTATGCCTCAAGCTATACTTAGTGCTACCCCAAATACACCATGTGTATACACCGAGTGCTATATCATTGGGATGTATGTGTCTGTCCTGCTTTTTTCTGCAATAATTGAGTGAAAGGATAATATTAGAAAGAAGTTCTCAATGCATAAGGGGAAATAAATTTTTGTGTTACACAGAAGATAGCCACGTTCTAATTATATAGATTTCTGCCCACTTCTGGATTTTGCAGAAGTGGGCAGAAATCTATATAACAAATCCCAGCCACAGAGCTTGTTTCCTATACCCAGCCCAGGTCCCTGCATATTGGCTGGACACATATTTTGACTGCAGGCTGTATGACGTACTCTGAAGTCAGACTCGGATTTGAATCTAGGCTCTACTATGAAGAAGTTATGGGTGCCCGCTTTGGCAGCACATATAATAAAATTGGAATGATACAGAGAAGACTAGCATGGCCCCTGCACAAGGATGACATGCAAATTCGTGAAACATCCCATATTTTTTGGAGTACAACATAGGGAAGATTGTTGACGGTATTGTTATAGCTATAGAAGATGTCAGAGGGGTAGTAGCTTGGGTGTGGGTTATCACTTTATGAGGGGTTTAAATATTTAACTATCACATTTCTTTGTACACCTGAAACTAATAAAAAATAAATAATTTTTTTGAAAAAGTAAAAAAATAAAAGAAGTTACGGGACCTTATGCTTCATGATGTTTTTCTTGCTTATGTTTAAGGTGGAGTTTATAGGAGAACTTTTTTAATAGGGATGGTAAGAAGACTTGATGGTACAGTGTATAGAAAGCACTTAGCATGGTAGCTGGTCACGTGGACAAGGAGATGAAGGTAAGCATCTCTTGGACTCGCTGCCCAACTTGCACTATGAATGCCAGGCCTGGCCATCTCTTAGGGCTCTGGCTCTGTACTCCAGTTTGCCTGACAACTTGGAGCGTCACCACTCACATCTCAAAACAAAGTTGCTGATCACATTTATTCAGAAAAAGGTGAAGACCTATTGTAGAGAGAAAAGCAACTTAGAAGAACAAATAAACACCAGAATGGGTTTACACGGCGTTCTGGGACTTCTGTGAGGTAGATTCCCAAGGAAAAGAATCATTCCGCCTTGGAAGAAATAGTCTGAAGAGACACTTTATCAAAATGTTGGGAACCTAGAGGGCAGTAGTCAGCGAGTCCTTCATTATTGGATAAAACAAAATGGGCACACAGAGGAAGAAAAGGGGCAGACTATTTTAGGTGACAAAAGGAGCCTTTATGAACTCCATTATGCCCAGGGTAAAAGATAGACAAGTCGTCTCTGCCCTTCTGAATTGGGTTGCCTCCACAGCACAGGGGGAAATGCCCTCTTCACATATATTATAACTCTTCTGACACTATTTGCAGCACTTATTTCCTATTTAATCAGTACTGTAAGCTCCATGAGAGTGGGAGTCAGGTGTTCCCTCACTTCTCCCTTCCCTCTCCACTTCCTGAACTCATGACAGTGGTAAACACTCAGAATAAAAGATATGATCCAGTTGAAGACGGAGTTTTACAAATTCAGACATGAATCATGTCCTGCTGTGGGTTTTGTACATAGGTAATAATACCTATTAATCTGAGATTAAAATACTAGCAAATTCACGGATGGGTATAAAATCTGAAATGTGCAGCAGGGGGGTAGCACAGCAGGGAAAAGGATGTATTATAATCAGACAGGTCAAAGTTCAAATGTCTTCTTGCTGCAGAAGAGCAGGAAGTGCCAGCAGAGAAATGCCTGTCCTGGGCTATTTTTTTTATTGAAGTATAATCGACATAAAACATATTAGTTTCAGGTGAACAACATAATGACTTGGTATTTGTAGATACTATGAAATTATCACCACAATAAGTCTAGTTAACATCCATTATCATACATACTTTTGTTTTCTTATGATATTTCCAGGGCTATTTTGACCATTACAACATCAAAGTTCAACAGTACCCAGTGTCAGCTCCACAGTCATCTAAACAATGTGATTGTGGGAACCTATGAGACTGATTTGTTATTCTGATGCTTGAGGAAGAGTGTCAAAATTCCAAATTACAATACATGCAATGTGGAAGAGGAGACAGAATAGAACCCTTCCTTTATCCTACAGATTAGATCATTTTCACCAACACTTAGGAACTTGATATATCAACTCCTCTTTAAGATATACTTTTGAAAATCCCATTAATGACTGAGATTTATACTTTCCCAAAACGTGTTTTTTATCTGCCTTTCCCCCCACACCCAAACCAGAGGTTTTCAATTCTGGATGCATATTAGCATCACTTTTAAAAATACCAATACCAGGGCCCATTCCCAGGAGATGGTCTAAATTAATGGGTTAGGACAGGGCCTAAACCTCAGAATTTTTTAAAGCTTCCTAAATTATTCTAATGTGTGACTCAAGATTAAGGACTACTGCTCCTGCCAATCTCATTCATAGCCAGAGCTTCAGTTACTATTTGTATTAACTCCAAAATTGAAGTCTTCAGCCCCAACCTTGCCTCTAAGCTCCCAATCTATGATATTTGGCATCTCTTGGCCTACTAGACCCCAAGGTCCGCGACGATGAGGACCATGTTGGTTTCCTGCTTGTACATTTAACACCAAAACCATTCACATTGCCTGGAACATAGAAGATGCTTATTTAATATTTTTGGTTAATTTAACTCATTGGCTATCCTGTAGGACCCAGGGAGTTAATGTCTTCTAAAAAAAAAAAAAATCTCACTTTTAGCTATACCAACATCCTTCATTGACAAGAAAGAAAGTTAAACAACCAGAAAGATCCAGGGTACAAATGCATCTAAAACTAGTCCAGAATCTGCCAATGGGGTAAATTTTCTCTCTTTTGCATATTCAAAATTGAGATAATAATGGTATTACTCTAGTTGCATTCCAAATATGATACGAAGGTAAATAATCCCATTTATACAAAATTACTTAGAAAAGGAGTGCTGTGTCATATTAAAAACTTTGACTGCACTTTTGGATTCTCTGTAAAGAAAATGAGTAGCTCCAACTAGTTTGATATTTAAGAGGAATTATTTCTGAAAAATTAAAGTTTAACCTATTGTCATTTGATTTTCAAAATCACTCTGTCAAGGAAACAACATAAATTTCTTTTTTTATGTATGAAACACCTTTTATCACTTCACCATATACATCTTTTTTGACTAAAATTTTCATCTGCTCACAAAATCTTCACCTCAACTTAAAGCCACTTGCAGGACGTGCACAGAAAAGGAACACAATGGCAGAGTGATCTGGACGTTTCTTATTAATCTTCTGCCTCCTGCAGAGAAAGGCAGCAGGCTGCATGGTAGCCATTTCCTCCTGAGAAAACATTTTAAGCACTTACCATATCATAATAAGGCAGGCCTACTTGGCCAAAGGGAAAAGAGGCACAAGCATAGATAATTACTGTGGAGCGCACTGGGTAATTACAGGACTCCTGTACTTTCACCAGAATAGAACTTCTAATTTTCTCAAAAGGCTAACTTTATAAAATCAGAAACAGTTACCAAAGGAATTACACAAAGTGGTAAAACCTTAGGCCCCTGAAATGTAAAGGAGCTACAAAGAATTTTTGTAACTTAAAAATAGCCTGGAGACTGAAACTCTCCTGTTCCCTCACTGAGTACTCTTAGCCTATCAGCACCATTCAGCCTGACTCCAAGCAAATTTCTCTAATGCATTATACGTCAAGTTGTTTGAAGAACACATCTAAAATCCTAGCTGGCTTTACTTCTTCCTTCAAAAAATGCCCAAGGTGATAATAATTGTTAAAATTCTATCTTTTGTTTGTTTCCTGTTTTTTTCTTTGACTCTGTGTTATATCAATTAGTCAAGGGGAAAAAAAAAACAAAAACCCAGAAATCTCCAGGTAGCAAAAACAGTCACTCAAAAAAAAATAATAAACCCAGTGATGCATATGAAAATGCAGCCTTCCTCAGACAGCCAGTCTTGCTGTCAGACCTAATAAGAATGTGCCTGGTGTAACTGCTCCTTGGCTTAAATTGGCAAGACATTTGAAGCTGATTAAATAGGGAAAAGTTCAATATGAGTGCCCTTTATGGAATACCTATGATGTACTAGGCACTGTGCTAAATCTTTTACATACATAATTGATTATCAAAGCCACAATCATATAATTAGATAACTATTTTTCTAAATTTCAGAGGAGGTAACTGAAATTTGGAGATAAAGCAGATTCCTCTAGTCCCTTGTTTCTCAGAGGTGATTCGCAGCTCAGCAGCATTGGCGTTTCTAGGAGCTTCTTAGAAATGTGAAATTTTGAGCCCCACCACAGACCTACTGAGTCAGAACCTGCCTTTTCACAAGGTCCTCACGTGACTTGGATACACTTGAAATTTTGAGAAGCCTGTTCTACCTCCAACACCTGGGACAAAAACCTAACTCAGGGATGTGTGTCTTCAACGCCTGTGCTTTTTCCTTTATGCCACGTTGCTACTTTAAGTGCTATCTTAATGGCATCGGCATTTCTGCTGTCCATTCTCCTACTACAAGCTGTTTCTTGGAAGAGAGCTGAAAGTACCTGGTAAGCCTCCATCAGCACCCAGGGGCTTTAAACACGTTGCTTTAGACAGCTAAGTGGACTTCCCGTCTCTACTGGCCCTCACTGCCTGTGCTCAGTACTCTCCGTCATAATCTCTTTTGGGAAAGTACAGAGTAGCTTTCATATTCTATTTCCTGTTGCCCAGAATCATCTGATGAGGACAGTTGAGCATCCTTATAATACCTCCAAATGCCTGAGAGAAACATTTTTAGTTATGTTCTTTCCAGTTTTGCTTTCCTTTTCATCGTGGTTCAGTGGGAACTAAATCACTGCACATGCAAGTGGCTGTAATTGCTGAGGAAATGTAAATAAAGAGCTATAATCACTCAAACTAAATGGTGAAAAACAGTCTCACAAGGAGAAACCCCTCTTTATTTGCATAAAATTTTTCATGTCTCTATTCTATGACCATCACATTTTAAATCTTGCAGTAGCTGCCACTGAATTTGATTAGTTGGAAAGCAGCAAAATTTGGAGAAATAAAAAGCTGAACAGGCCTAATGGCTAATCACACAAACTTAATCATCTAAGAGTCATCTGTACTATGACGTTGAAAAGTGTTAATTCCCTGCTCTATCCTCTCCCTAAAGATAGAATAATTCCTTATGCAAGAGAGATGTATTGGAACATGTCCAGCATAAAGAAAGCAAATTAAATACAAATAAGGCATTGGAACTTGTCTTTCATAAAGCAAGCCTAGCAAAAGTGGAAGAAGCTACCTTATACGGGTATTTGGAGCAAAGAAAATGTTATTGATTAGGAGAAAAAGTCATGGATTAGAAAAATAACAAGCATATACTATGAAAATTAAATTTCCCTATATAGTTATTTATATAATTTTAGGGAACCATTTGATGTTAACCCATTGAATAAATCAGAATAGATTAAATGAAAACTTGTTTTGTTTTCTAATATGGAATAAGGTATGGGTTAATTACATAGGCTCTAAGACTCAAAAGAAAGAAGTTGTGGTTGAAAGCCTGAGAATACCAAATATGTATCTGAATGGGACATGGGAAATATAATTTAAGATCCTACCTATACTTATTTGAAATAAACTGGTCTTTAGTTGATACTTTCTTTTCCAGCATGCTTTCCCAAATCCCACTACCACAGATGATGGCTCTCACTTCAAGGCTGGAGTTATGACCACTTCTCCTAAATTACATGAGTGAGCTGCATGCATGGGACCTGGAATGCAAGTCTGGGTCCCCTGGTAGGAAGCAACAAATGTCAATGATTCAGAAGAATTGGACTTTGAATATAAAAAAATTTTAGGAACACCAATTTATTTCACTATGTTCTCCATTTTATGTGTGCACAAGAGTGATATATGACCAAAATAAAAAAAGATCTAAATCTTCCTGGTTCTTTCTGGCAAAGACATTATAAAATAATCTCTCTTCCACAGCTGCTATTTCCAACAACATTTACTATAAGATCTACATTTCATAAAGTAATAAATGCCATCAATCTTTTTTCAAAATCTCAAACTGCCCTCCAGAACATTCTTAACTTCTTTATTGATTTCATAACCTTGGCTTTGAACATTTTTCACCTTTCCAACAAATGCTTACAAGGTGGGGGACGGAGCTACAGCTGACAATATAATCTCTCTTCTTACCTCTCCCACCAAGGCCAGCATTAGGCTCCCTTGAGTAGGTGACTGCATCCCTATGACTCACACCCTCAACACATTTAAGCCAAGAAACACAGTGATGACAGTGATAGCAATAAAACAGGGATAACCAAAGCACTCACTGCCACTACTGAAATCTTCCATAGCGCAATCTGAAAAACAAAAACAAAAACAAAACAAAAAACTGCACCCATGAGTACTGAACAAAGAGAGTGGACTAGAAGACATCTCCCATCAGCTTTGTCAGGTGTATTTGTCACTCACATTTGTCGCTTCTCCTCCTTGTTGTCTGGCTGATTTTCATATGACTGGGATCAACTTCAGAGGTCAGATCATCAACCAAAATCTATAGTCCTTGAAGTCAAATCAGCACCTAAGTGGCAAAAACTGCAGCACACGGTGCTGGCTTCCTGAAATCTGAATGAGAGTTTTTGAGGTCTTAGTGAGCTGTAAAGTGACAACAGGAAAACATATGTATTAATATATTACATAACGGGGCTGTTAGATGCTCCAGGGACCTAGGAGCATCTAGATAGGCTACACAGAAACCTGTGACGCAGAGACAGCTAATGACTCACCCAATGTCCAGCTGCTTAGTGGGGATCACTATGACCTGAATGACATAGCTCTGCTTCCTGATCCAGTGCCCTTCCTACAGCATAGCTACGCATGTATCATATAGTTTGGTAGACCGACTTGATTTGGTTTGCTTCTTTTATTATACAATTTACTAAAAGGATAATACACTCACATGGAAAACAATTCAAAAATATAAGACCCCACTTATATAAAATTTTAAAACAAAACCAACATATATGTTAACATTTCCTATGCAATGAACCTAATAAAATATGCATGGGAAAAATCACACCAACCTCAGGATGCTGGTACCTTTGGAGATTAAGGCCAAAAAGGGTTAAAAAGGAGCTTCAGTTGCATCATGAACATGATATATGCTAAGTGGGAAAAATATTTGAAGCAAACATGGCACCAAAAAACCCTTTTTATATTTGGGGAGTTCATTTTCTCTATACTGTGCTCTATAAATCTCTGTAGATTTAAAATATTTCTTGATTAAAACAAATGTTGTTACATACCATAAATGAAAGGGTCCCTCCGACCCCAGACGTCATTGTCCATCCCCAAATGTAAACTCAAATTAAGTTTTTTATATATTCTTTCAGAAATTTTCTTTGCATATATAAATTCCCTTGAAAACATGCAAAGGGAATCATAATATATACAATTCTTCATTTTGCTTTTTTTTCATTTAAACAGCGCATCTTGCAGATTTCTTTATTTCTGACCTCATTTTTTTTAATGGTTTCAAAATATTCTATTGAATTAATGTACCTCAATTTAATCTATTTTATCTGAAGTCTTGCTACTCAAAGTATGGTCCATGGACTAGCGACTTCAGGGTGACCAGAGAGTTCATTAGAAATGCAGATGGGGGGCCGGCCGAGTGGCGCGATGGTTAAGAACTCGCTTGGGATGCCAGAGGGCCCCGGTTCGGATCCCACATGTGAGGGCCAGTGACACTGCCCTCCACAGCTAAGATGCTGAACAACAGCTCAACCTGGAGCTGGGCTGCCGTGAGTCGCCGGCGACGGCGTGGGCTGCAGTCCCTGTGGCAGTGGATTGCCATGGGCTACCGTGTGTGGCCAGCAGCCAGCGTGAGCGGCCAGCAGCCGCAGTGAGCGGCCGTCCAGAAGCCGGCGACTGATCTGCCTCGCCCGGGAAGAGCACAATGATGGTGCCAACTTGGGCCAGTGAAGCAATGTCCTCCACAACTAGACTGAAGAACAAAACGACAGCAACTTGTCTGTTCCCTTTCCCCCAATTCCCCAATAAAAATCTTTAAAAAAAAAAAAAAGAAAGAAATGCAGATGGAAGGAGAACTGACTCTGGGTGGTGAACACACAACATGATACATAGATGATGTAATACAGAATTGTACACCTGAAACCTATGTAACTTTACTAACCATTGTTACCCCAATAAACTTCAACTTAAAAAAATGCAGAATCTGCATTTTAATAGACCTCCAGGTGATTCCTAAGATAATTAAAGTTCGAGAAGGACTGATGTAAATAACAATAGAACATGCCCAGTGACCTCACTTGAAATAATCCAGAATATTTATAAAATATACATATTTGTTAAAAAATTAGAAATTTATTTTTAAAGTAAATTTTATGTAATATGACTAAAATACAGCTTCAGTATATAAGAAACTCAAGTGCAACAAGCTCATTGCATGGTTAGAGATTGAATATAATAAAAGTGAGTAGAGAATGATTAAGAGATAATTACTAAAATGTCTTCACAATTGTCTTCTACTGAGTCTATTTGTTGGCTTGCCAGTTTCAGAAAAGTAATGAAGAATAGTTCAGCTTCAGGAAGCTTTGAAATATTACCATAGAAACAAAACAAGCCAACAAAACTAATCTTGAACAGTAAGTCAAAAATAATAAAACAGGGCCCGCCGAGTGGCGCGTTGGTTAAGAGATGGCTTGGGATGCCAGAAGGCCCTGGTTTGGATCCCACATGAGGGCTAGTGACACTGCCCTCTACAGCTAAGATACTGAACAACAGCTCAACCTGGAGCTGGGCTGCTGTGAGTCGCCAGCGACGGTGTAGGCTGCAGCCCCTGTGGCAGTGGGTTGCCATGGGCTACCGTGTGTAGCCAGCAGCCAGCGTGAGCGGCCAGCAGCCACAGTGAGTGGCCGTCCAGAAGCCGGCGACTGATCTGCCTCGCCCGGGAAGAGCACAATGATGGTGCCAACTTGGGCCAGTGAAGCAACCTCCTCCACAACTAGACTGAAGAACAAAAGGAGAGCAACTTGTCTGTTCCCCTTCCCTCAATTCCCCAGCACTGTTCCCATTCCCCCAATTCCCCAATAAAAATCTTTTAAAAAAAAAAATAATAATAATAATAAAACAAATAGTTCATCATGTGGATAATACCAAAGAAATGAAAATCTAGAGCAGTTTTCCTTCCCCCAAACTTTAAGAAACACTGTTCTAACAAAACATGTTTAAAATAAAACTCATTTTCTTTTCCTAAATTCTTCTTTGCCAACCATAATTTCCTGGTCTGTTGTTCATCTAAGGTCATAATATTGCTGTTAATCATTCCAAAATCCTAAAAATCATCCTATCACCTTCCCTCTCCTTCCTATCTCACATTAACGGAGAAGCAAACTTGGTTTCTGTGGTTGAAAGGGCAAATGGCTTACAACAAACATACACAAACATACATAATATACAGAACCTTACTATACCAAAAACTTCACCAAAGAGGTAAAAGATCTGTATGCTAAAAACGATAAAACACTGATGAAAGAAATTGAAGAAGACATAAACACATCAAAAGACATACTGTGTTCATATATTGGGATAATTAATATTGTTAAAATGTTCATACTACTCAAAGCCATATATATAGATTCAATGCAATCTCTATCAAAATTCCAATGGCATTTTTCACAGAAATAGAAAAACATTCCTAAAATTCGTATGGAACCACAAAAGATCCTAAGAAGCTAAAGTAATCTTGTAAAGAAGAATAAAGCTGGAGGCATCACGTATACTGATTTCAAACTACACTACAAAGCTATAATAATAAAAACAGTATGGCATTTGCATAAAAGCAGACACAGAGATCAATGGAACAAAATCTAGAGCCCAAAAATAAACCCACATATATGCAGTCAACTAATATTTGGCAAAGGAGCAAAGAATATTCAATGGGGAAAAGATAGGCCAATAAATGGTACTGGGAAAACTGGACCACATGCAGTAGAATAAATTTACACACAGCCCCTTAATTTACACATGCAATAAAATAAAACTGAACCCTAATTTACACAAAAATTAAATGGATTAAAGATTTAATGGAAGACATGAAATTATAAAACTCCTAGAAGAAAAAATAGAGAAAAAGCACCTAGACTTTGGTCCTCGCAAGTAAGTGTTTTTTAGATATAATACCAAAAGCACAAGGAACAAATGCAAAAATAAGTAAGTGGGACTACATCAAAGTAAAAAGCCTCTGCATAGCAAAAGAAATGATCAACAAAATGAAAAGGCAACCTACAGGATGAAAGAAAATATTTTCGAATCATATATCCAATAAGAGATTAATATCCAAAATATATAAGAAACTCATACAACTCAATAGCAAAAAAAGACAAACCGATTTTAAAATAGTCAAAGGACCTGAATATACAGTTTTCCAAAGAAGACACACACATGACCAACAGGTACATGGAAAGGTGCTCAACATCACTAATCATCAGGGAAATGCAAATCAAAACCACAGTGAGATATCATTTCACACTTGCTAGAATGGCTGTTATGTAAAAGAGATAATAAGTGCTGGCAAAGATGTGGAGAAAAGGCAACCCTTGTGCAATGTTGGTGCAGTCACTATTAAAAACAGTATGAGGTTCCTAAAAAAACTCAGAAATAGAACTATCATATGATCCAGCAATTCCACTTCTGGGTATATTTCCAAAGGAAATGAAATCACTGTCCTGAAGAAATATGTGCTTTCATATTCATTGCAGTAATATTTACAATAGCCAAGCTATAGAAACAACCTATGTGTCCATCACTGGATGGATGCATAAAGAAAATGTTATGTGTGTGTGTGTGTGTGTGTGTGTGTGTATGTATACCGCGGGTGCCAAAAAAATGTATACAAGTGAACACTTTGGTCAACGTTGCTCAAGCAGTAGCTCGCCATAATCAGAAGTGTCTGGACACTGATGGTAACCACTTCAAGTACCTCTTGTAATTGTAGAAGTCAAACGTGACTTGTATTCATCTTTTGTTATCGGTATATATTGAGTATTACAATTTTAATACAGTTTTACTTTCTTAAAATGTGTACACATTTTTTGGCACCCTCTGTATATGTGCAATGGAATATTATTCAGCCATAAAAAGAAAATTCTGCTATTTGCAAAACAATGGACGTATCTTAAAGGCATCATGCTAAGTGAAATAAGTCAGGGAGAGAAGGACAAATATTGTATGTATGATACCATTTATGTGTGGTATCTAAAAAAACTGAACTCATAGAAACAGACAGTAGATCAGTGGTTGCCAGGGGCAGGAGGGTAAGGGAAACGGGTGAAGGTGATCAGGGGGTGCAAACTTCCAGCTATAAGATGAACAAGTTCTGGGGGTCTAATGTACAGCATGGTGACTATAGCAACAATACTGTGTTGTATATTTGAAAGTTGCTAAGAGTAGGTTTTAAAAGTTCTCAACATACACATGCACACATGCACACATGCACACATACACATACACACACAAAACAAGATAACTGTGTGGTGATGGATGTGTTAACTAGTCTTATTGTGGTGATCATTTCACAATATAAACACATATCATATGGTCATGTTGTATACCTTACACTTACACAATACTGGAACACAATACATGAATTTGCTAAATTGTTCCTCCCTGTTCTATGTTTTAACACAATGAGACATTTTAGCAGCATGAGGATAATTTAAACACAAAGTACATAGATATATTCACATCTGTGCATTGCTGGGCAATATTTTCAGGCGTGATAGCAAAAAACATGTAACAGACAAGGACGCCTTCAATAGTCAAAAAAGTCATAGGAAGACATGGATGCACAGCAGTGCTGGGGAAAAAATAATCAAAGTACAAGTACAAATACTTAAGATACAGTATCTTAAGTTCTCTGTTATTCACATGCTAACTAAGTCATTGATCTGCTCACACTAAATACCAATGACAACATCTCTGATGTCCAGACTTGCCGACATCTGACCACTCCGACACGTGCGGGCTTGCTCCCCCAAAGGATTTCACTGGGTCACTTATAAATGGCCCATAAAATTATATTAATCTTACGTGTTTACACAATGCCAGATACTTAAGCATCCAAAACTCTGTCTAGCACAGGTAAGAAGAGCTACAAAGGAAATAAATTATATGAGGCCCGTTCTATTCACTTTAGAAATTGAAGTGTTATGTTAACACAAAACAGGTGACCATGGCAACCTTTGCTGGTTAGACACAGAAATAGTAAAATAGGGACAGGCTACTGCCTTCCTGTGTGTTTCTGAAGAACTATGTATATCCAAGTGACTTCTGTTTTCCCAAGTCCTATGTTATTTTTTAAGGAACTGGTCCATTTCATCTAAGTTATCAAACCTGTGGGCCTAGAGTTCATAATATCCCTTTATTACCCTTTTAATGTCAGTAGGACCAGAAATAAGGGAGCTCTTTCATTTGTAATATTATAATTTGTATCTTCTTCTTTTTTTTTTTTTGGTTAGCCTGGCTAGAGGTTCATATGTTATTTTTAAAGGGAAGAAAATCACAACATTTTTAAATATGTTGCTACTTTCATTCAGATGTTGTACTGAAAAAAGTCTCCTTTACAAAATGAAATATGAACTTTTAAATAATTTTGAGTTTCCATGTTCTAATTAATAAAAATTATAGATGGGGAGAAGTAAAATTGACATATAAATTTGTTTTTTTTTACATTTCTACAAGGCAATTACATCCTTCAATACTGCTGTTTAGAACACATGCACTTTAAAATCTCTTTCATGCACACATGCAATAGAAGAGTTATCAAATGCCTGCAGTGCCTATATATTGAGGGTTTATTATCATTTAAATATGCTTTCAAATAAGATCCAGCAGAAATTCCAAAAACAGAAAGTGTCTAATTGAATACCAGTTTTTCATAAAACATGAAGAGCGTAACTGTGTGTCCTGAGTAAAGGAACAGGCCTTTACGGTGGAAAACATGAATGGACTTTCCAAAATTTTTACCATGGCTGCTAAATACAAGTCCAGTTAACAAAACACTTCCTTGGCATGAAATTCCTGGCACCTTTTATAAACACACCATAGGCAGTTAGTTTGTATCACTTTTGGCATCGAATGAGAGAACACTGACCAAAGGTGGCTGGAAGTACAAGCACCTTTACTGTTTACTTTATGAGAAATCTGGAGGGTGTTGGTTCTGGAGGCAATCCCACAGCTTAAGAAAACCGGTTCTTTCTCTCTCTCTACTCTGCTGTCTTTAATGTGTTGGCTGTTGCCCTGTGAAGGTAAAATGGCTACTGAAGCCATCAATAAAACGTTCTCGAATCACTCACGCCTGGCAGGAGGGACAAGGCAAGGGCACAAGGGCTTTTCCTTGCACAGTTTATGCCTTTATCAGGGAGGAACGTGTTTCTCAGAAGCACTTAGTAGGCCTCTTCTGACAGATTACACTTTTTTTGGCTCTTAGCCTGTGGTGCTCTTTAAATCCTCACTATAAAACAGTGAAATAGGGTTATCTCTTTTTATAAAGGAGAAAACTAAGGCTCAGAAACATTAAGTCTCTTTTATTCAAGGTCATTAATAATAATGAAGCAAGGATTCAATCCTAGGTTTCTGTCGACGGCCCTACTCTGATCACATATACAAAGGTAGCATAGCTAAAGCAGTGTTTCTCTCATATGTCTGTATCTATAATGGATGGCAATAGGTCTTTGTATTACAATTTGTAACAAATCAACCTAAAATTGTATGATGTCTCCATCAAAGAATAAAACAAAGATCCACCAGACCTATAAACAAACAAGTTAACTAACTGACTTAAAATAAATACACCCAAAGTTGGGTCTGTTAACTTACCAGACAAGCAATCACATGTCAATAAAGGAATGTGCTGAATAGTCCATTCATTCAGGGAGAAAAGTCAGGAGGTTTTGAGTTCTAGAAAGGGGGCATTCATGATTGCTGTAGTAATTAAAGCATGAACACTAGCACTCCAGATAGGAGGAAGTCCCCGTTGTCTGTACATAAATTGGTTCAAACAAGGTCCACTGCTGATGGGTCAGGAAAGTGTCTTCTGACAGAGCCTCTATTGCTTCCAAAATCCAGCCTTCTCACTCAGGAGAAGCCATGTACACGTGCTGGAGAATTTCACCCATTTAAAGGAGGTATTTGCTGCTGAGTCAACACTGCATTTAGGAAGACTGAGGCCGGAAGCAGAATGAAAAAGTTAAGCTCATGGGAAGAATGACTGATAATCTTTTCTTAGCATAGTGAATAATTACTCTAACAATATTCATTCTTCTTTCCATCTTTTAACATTTGCTGGGTATACCAGGATGAAAAAGAAAGGGTCCTTTCACTCTCAGAGATTACGGTCTCGTTCAAAAGCAACAGAGAGATGCGTCTTGGAAACCTACAGGAAAGGCCTGAATTCCAGTCTAGCCCCTAGTGTGTGAGGTCAGAGAAAGCTTCCTCAAGCACGTCAAGTGATCACTGTGTTAGAGTATACATCAGTCTACTTACTTTCTATATTAAAGTTTTCCCTCAAATCTCAATCAAAAAATTTATTATTATTTCCCCCTTGGATTTTTAACAACTTTAGTAAAGTGAAAATAGATGTTAAGACTTAATTTTTTCTTCTATGTGACTTTTCTCTCTCAGATTATTCAAAACCTAAACATATCACTTCTTTTTTTTTTTTTTTACTTTTTTTTTTAAATTTTTTTATTGTTAGTTTCAGGTGTACAGAACAATGCAATAGTTACCCTTTTCACCCTCACAAAGTAACAACCCCCCTCCCCCCTAAACATATCACTTCTTGATAGTTAATTAAAGCATGCCATTTAGCCACTAGCTACTGATCATGTGAATTACAACACAAAGACAGACCATAAGTGATTACAGTATTATAATTGAGCTAAACGTCAATATTAAACTTTTGCCTAAAAGTTAATGAGAAAATATTTAAAAGGGGGAAAATAAGCCCTGTTTTATCTCTTAAGTATGTATGAAGCACCAAAGAAATTAGTCAGAAGTGTTTTATTCTTTCTTTCTCTTAAATGCTAGGCTAAATTCTAAAATTCAGATAATTTTAAACTGGCTTGTTTTAAAAGTCGGAGATATATCAGAAGGCATTTTCAAATCCCTTTTATTTTTATCAGACATCCCCAACTTTGAACAATGCTCCATTATGTTCTGGTAAGATACTAGAACAGACCCACTGTTTTCTATGCTTCTGTCCTAACGTAGAGGGTGGAGTATAGATGAGACAGTATTACTATCCATGAGTTTTATAACTGTTGAAACTGGATGATGGGAAGGTGGTGGCGTCATTACACTATTCTACCTCACTCTGTATATATTTAAATTTTCCTTAATAAAACATTTTCTTTAAAAATCAGTGTTCAGTAGTCTTATCTGCCTAATCAGTTTTACTGGTAATTTTATGAAAGATAAGACAATGTTTTAGAATTTCCATTTTCATCCAAAATCAGTAAATGCTCCTGCAAACCTCTCCCCCAAATTTGCACAGTGTGACTACAAAATGAGATAGCCTTTTGTTGTCATTTGTGAGACTCCATGTCTTTACCAAAAAGTCGTTCCATGTCATGAAGAAGAATCCATTTCTAAATACTAGCAAGAATCTTTCATTAAAAACAATCTGATTTCATAAAAAATTTTATCAGTCTTTAATACACCAGTCCAAGTACTGTGTGCTTTTTACTGAATAACTTAAAACTGTATCTTGAGAGAAATCTGCCAGTGTTTATATGTTTGAGTGACCCATACAACAACTAAATGGTTGCTATTTACATGAAGAAGCACATAACTCTTCTAATTCACTCTTTTCGCCAGTGGTGTACTGGTAAATGTTTAGCTCCCCCCCAAAAAAAATGCATGCATAAATCTATATACATAGTTTTCTAAAAAGTCTACTGATATACAAGATATAGCACACAATTTGCAAATAATAAATTTTACTTTTTTTGTAAATTTCATATAGCCATTTGATTTTCAAAAAATGTTTTGTTGATTTTTGCCCAAATCTTGATTCCACAGCTAGCCTATATTTGCAATTCAACCAGGATATGACAAAAGAGATTGCAAATAAATAGTTGATTATTATTCATAAGAGCAAAGCTGCTGCTCATTATTGATGAATTAGTGTATTTCTGACATATCTATTGATTGATGTTTTTCATTTTTGTTAAAGATAAGAAGGGAGTGAAACAAGAACCTGTGTTAGAATTTCATTCATTTCGTTAAGGACATGATCATATTCTTTTCTGAATTATAGCCTTCAAAAACAGGGATAATATTTTCCCAATTTTTGTGCTGTTTACAACATAGTGGAATCAGATTCAGCACATTTTAAATTTTCACCTGCTTTAGAAACATTTTATCCATCGTATTCATAAGTGTAGATCAACAAAAAAATAAACTGAGCCCTGGTTTTCAGCTTGCCAGTGTCCATTGTGTAAATACACCAACCACGCCTGAAATTAAGCTGCCAACATGATGTCCAGAAAACGGAGCTGGGAGGAGATGCACATGTGATGACACAGTGTTTCTAGTCAACAGGTACAATAAATGCAAATAACATAAAAAGTCTAGATAAAAGCAAGCTGTAGTAAAATAATTAGAAATTGATGTGTTTTGAGTATATACTTTGTTCTTAATATAATTTATTTCATTATAACTTTAAAAATGGCTGTTTCACAGCTGGCCCAGAAAGTTCCCAAAAAGTGAACAATCATTTCTTAAGAGCCAACATAGGTTAGCTCAGCCACAACACAGCTTCTCTCATATATATGAGCTGATATATGGAATGCATGTTCTGTGTGTGTATGTGTGTGTGTTATAAAACCACTTTTATAATTTTATTAGTCCTCCGTCTACTTGCCCACTGGTCTTGTTTTTGCTTTTTTTTTTTTTTTTTGCTTCTATGGAATATTTGACCAAATTAAAACGAACTCCATTAACTCTTTTGAAGTCTTTGTCAAATGTCAAGCCCTCCCAGCTCCAATACCACCACCACCTTGAAGGCTGTCTTGATGGTCTTTTCACAATTTATCTTTTTTTCCCTTCCCTCATGCCAAAGTGTATTACACATCCTCTACATGAAATTTTCTTCATTCGATCTCATGTTATAATAGAATGAGGCCTTGTGAGAGCAGGTATTGTAGCCTTTAAACCTTATTCTTCACAACAAGCCCTCAACTTTTCTCTACACATTTGAGAAAACCATGAGATGCAACCAATATTAATGAGGTAACTTCCACGAGGACAAAGCTATTCGTAATGTATCCTAAGCCCAATTCTTCCCCAGGTCATTTTGGTAAGCAGGTAATCACACACACGCAGGAGGAAGCCTCCGAAGTTTTATCATTTGGAAGGGAATAGTATCAAAGAAAATGCCACTGTCACATGCTCCTGAACAGCACGATAGCACATAAACACTGAACGCCAACACAAGCATCACTCAAGCTCCACTGAACTAAAGATGTTGAGTGGTATCTGGTGGCGAAAATAACACACGTGTGCTCAGCTAGGACATTCTCTGAAAGATCAGACAGCAACTGAGGCTACACTGGAAGCTCTTTCAATACTGCAAGTTAGGAGGCTTGAATCTCAGACTTCTTTCAACAGTTCACTGGCCAAGGTCTCTCAGTGTTTCTGAGGCTTGGTGTTTATATCCATAAACCTAGAAAGAGATGGTCTCTAAAGGGAATTCTCTAACCCCAATTCTCTCTGATTCTAGAGCATGTGCAGCCGAATAATACAGAGGCCCCGAGCTCCAGTGTGTACTAGAATCTCAGTTCAGACAGCAAGTTATCAAATGGTTCGGCAAGAGTGCTTTTCTCCCTCATTTTCCAATTCGATATTGTTCTATAAAGGGAATCATCTTGAACTTTAGAACTATGTGGAGAAAAAAAAAATCAATGATATTACTTAAAATTTATAGCTGCATTGTGGTAGAATGGTTTTATACCTCTATTTTAATCCCCCATGCTTCTATAGAAATATTAAATTGTTTTGGAATAGAGTCCAGCTTTTCAATAAAAAAAAACATTCTGCTATAAATGAAGGATGTTTGTAGCTATCGGCTCTGCGTCAGAGCGCTGGCTGCCATGGAGACCAAAGGACGCAAATATCAAGTAAAATCTAAATCAACAACTGGTAATCCCTGTTGGGAAGAATATTTTTCTATTCTCTATATAAAAAACATATTTTATAGGTTCAGCAGTGGAGAAAGGAAGGCAAGGTTGATAAAAGTGATGCTCACAGGTCCCTCTGGGGGTCACAGAGTATGAACTACTGTCTGTCTTTCCAGTTCCCTGCAATAGCCACACAAAATTAAAGGGTGGCTATTACAGAAGGAAGCGCATCACTAGGGGAAGCAGGTAGGCGTCCTTTGATAAGACACTGACCTCACTGCACAAATAACTGGTCCTGGGGAACTTAAAAGAACAAAGGAGGTGGAAATTCAATTCAAAAAACAATGTTCACCTATGTTCTAGGTGCCATGCAACCCAGGTCTTCTCCCTGGGCCTCTCTACATAGTTCCTCAGCTTCTGTTAAGCCCAAAGGGGAATGAAGGTCTGAGTTTTCTCTCCTCTCCAGATTATCTCAATGGAACAAATGGCCTCAGTTGAAGATGCTGCCAGCTTTCCTATCTCAACCCAAAATGGAAAGAGGAAAGAGAAGGTGCGTACTGATGTTTATCACTCACGAGAGTACTCATGTTCACACTTTCCTATAATCACTGGCTTTTAACCTCGAAATGGAATTCCCACATCTTGCATTTCAATTATATGTCTGTTGTTACTTAGCACCCCTTAAATGAATATCTGACAATAGCCACATGTTTATTAATAAGTATCTATTGGATATCTATAATATACAAGACACTCTGTTAGCTTCTTTGTGGATTACAGGATTAAATAAACATACATTCTTCCCCACAGAGAGCACTGTAATTAGAGATTTTTCCTTTACAAGCAATGATATGGTGTCACATTTAAAAATATCCTTTCTGTTAATATTAAAGATATTATTATTATGGCACTTTTTGGATGTTATTATTTAGCAATATGGGGTAAAATATCTACATAAATGCCATACACACATACACACACACACACACACACACACACAGGGTGCCAAAAATGTATACACATTTTAAGAAAAGAAAACTGTATTAAAATTGTAATAATATATACTGAAAACAAAGGATGAATACAAGTCACGTTTGATGTCTGCAATTACAAGAGGTGCTCAAAGTGGTTACCATCAGCATCCAGACACTTCTAGTTACAGCGCACTACTTTGAGCAACGTTGACCAAAGTGTCCACTTGTATACATTTTTTGGCACCCCTGTACATATAAATAGTATATACATAAAAATATTAACATACCCATTTTAACTAGCTACCATATATTAGCTACCATACTTTTTATAATGTAGAATATTAATTATCCTATATTTTATTAGCTACCAAATACATATTTAATATATATATTCTTTCTGTAAGGTGTTTATATGGAGAAGGTTGTATATTGAGGACAACTGTCATTTCATTTACATAAGTACAATAAAGGACAATAAAAATCCAACTGATAAAACAAATTGCTACCGTACAATAGTTATGGAATGTCATTTAGAGGTTGATTTGGGGAAAAACCCATTTAATCTCCATTTCAGGAAGTCTCTATGGG
Organism: Hipposideros armiger; assembly: GCF_001890085.2. NCBI lineage: Eukaryota > Metazoa > Chordata > Mammalia > Chiroptera > Hipposideridae > Hipposideros > Hipposideros armiger. The sequence goes on from NW_017732559.1 coordinate 121,501, forward strand.
AAAATCATTCAGTCACTTGTCCTAGTTGATTATGGTAGAACCTTCCATACTAAAGTTTACTCCCACATCCAGATTTGGTACAGGCCATCACTGAAGTCTGACCATGGATAAGTAATGGTTACACAGAAACTAACAATCTTTGAAGCAAATCCAAGCTATACTGTACCCTTTTGGACTATATGCAAATTAAGGAGATAAAATCAGTAAGGGAGCTAAACTTAAAACTTCAGGGTACATAACTAACACATAGCTTTCCAGACAATATCAATTTGCTAGCTGCATCCCAGCCTATGAGAATATTCCCATTCTAGGTCTAACACAGCTCCTATCTTCAGGAACACCCTGAACCCTCCATTTCTCAGTCAGACTTTGGTAGGTGATGGTTAACTTTATGTCCACTCGGCTGGGCCACAGTGCCCAGATACTTAGTCAAATATTACTCTGGATATGTTCCATGAGAGGGTTTTTGGATGAGATGAACATTTAAATGGGTGGATTTTGAGTAAAATAGATTGCCCTCTTCAATGTGGGTGGGCTTCTTTGGATTTCTGAGGCAACACATTCTTCATTTGGGTGCTACTGCGGACCATGTACCACCCAGCATGGAAAGCTGTTGGTGTTGCAGGGGACCTGGGACAAGAGAAGGCTGTGCAACAGGTCGGGCAGCCATGCAAACTGCTGGGCCACTTGGATCACATGATCCAGCAGGTCTAATGGTGCCTGAAGTGTCAGCAGGGACAGACAGGGATGCTGTCGGGAGAATCTGTCAGCCCCTACACGTGAATCACAGGCCAGGCCCTTACAATTTTGAAGTTCTGGCGTCCTCTGCTGATAACTATTCTCCTTTGGAGAAACATCTCTTGGTATGATGGTAGATTTTAATTCAGCCACATCAATAATTACATTGAATGTAAAGAATCTAAACATGCCAATTAAAGGATAGGCTGTCAAATAAAATAAAAAAGCAAACCCAATAATAGGCTATCTGCAAGAAACCCATTTTAGATACACGACCTAAATGGATGGAAAGACATACTTACACAAGGACTAATCAAAAGAAAGGTAAACTGCCTATATCAATATCAGACCAAGTCGAGCGTATATAAACAAATGATAGTATATCCATCAGTGGAATAATACTCAGCATTAATAAGGAAAGGACTATATGCAACAACATGGATGAATTTCAAATGCATTATCCTGAACGAAAGGAACAAGACTCAAAAAGACCACAAACTTCCATCTACATGACAGTCTAGCAAACATAACTCTGTAGAAACAAAAACAAATCAGTGATTGCCAGGGGCTAGAAGTGATGGAAGGGGTTGATTACAAAGACACGTGGAAAAATTTTGGGAGGGTGGCGGGTATTGGTTATTCTATATCTTGTAGCTGTTGCAGTTTCTCAACCATATGGCTTTTCAGAACTCACAGAACTGTATATGAAAATGCTTGAGTGTCATGTAAATTATGTGTGTAAATTATCCCTTAATAAAAACATGAAAAAATATTGCTTCCAAAAATAGGCAGACACATAAAATTAATACAAAAATATGTGATATCTGCTTTACGACTCTGGTATTCATTTGAGAAAACTTATAGAAGAATAAATATTTTTCCTATGTAACATACAGACATATTATTGACATCAATTCATTTTTGTTACTTAATAACTAAAACCACTTACTCATTTCAAGGATTGCTTCCTGTTTACTACTGAGAAAATAGATACTCTTACAGTTAACTTTTTGTAATACTCCCCCCCAATATTTTACATCTAAGTAAAATTGTATTTAATATTATTTACATAAAGTCAACCATGTTGTTAATATCATAAAGTTGTTATTTCAAAAAGTTACATATAATACATGGCAATATTATTTTTAATAGAATTACACTATTGTAGAAAAACCAAGAATTTCCTTGAACCAGCTGAGTTGCAACAATAATTCAGAAAAGATTTTCTTCTAGTAGGATTTGTATTTATTTATTTCTGGTTTGCAATGAAACACCTCACTGTTCAAAATAATAAGTATAGCTAAATATCAGGCAGGGGACCTTAGAATTGATGAAGAAAATATAGTTAGTTTTAACTTCCTCTTCAGCTGGCGAGTTTTGATTAAGTGATTAAGATACAAAAATGACAGAGTGTAGGGGGAAAAAAAGCACCTTTTCCTGCTCTTTCTGCTTTGAGTCACCACAACGGTACAAAGTGCTCTGGAAATAAGATATAAAAATAGAAAGTAAAACAAAATGCCATGAATACACCACTAAGGCTGAACCAAAAATGTCACAAGGAAAAGGTTGTTTATAAAAATTCTAAAATCAGTTTGCTTCCCTCCTCTAGCAGTTGTGCGGGGCTGGCCCTTCAGGGTCCTCATTTTGGCCTCTGCTGGTTGAAGTTCTGAGACCCTCTGGTGAGCATTGTACAAGCCAGTCTTGACCTGTGCGTGTTTCTTAAAGAGGCTCTTAGGCAACAATGCTAATCAGCACATTTCTGAAAGGGAAATCTACTGATACCCACATCCTCTTCTTTGGATTAAAAGACAAAAACATATGGAATATTGCGATTGTCACATAACAGTCCTAGACAGTTTTGAATGTTTCTGGTTCAGGGTAACGCTTAGTTCACTTGGAGAAAACTGCTATATCAGTTGTATCAAAGCATTGAGGAATTTCTGGAAGTCTAGATAAAGCACAGCAGTGACTTCTGAGGGGTAGTTGGTAGGTGTTGCTTGAAATAAAAATTACAGCTAAAACTGAGTCAGTAAAATAAACATATCAGAATCTCTCTTGTCCACTTTAAGAGTCAATAAAGATCTTCTGCTCAGGCCATGGTGAAAGTTCAGGGATTGAATATATGCTCCTACCTAGAACAACCAGGAAACAGACAGAATATATGAGATACAATTTTCAGATATGTAAAACAGGTAGCACAGGTCAGTGATGATCCCTGAGAGAAGGGACACACACAAGGTCAGCCCTACAATTGTATCAATTTACTGCCTAGAGTCAGTTTACGGGCCACAGAAGAAAAGAAGGAACTCAGAGCCCAGTAATCTTGCTGAGTTGAAGACACAGAAATCAGAGCTTAGCGAGTTCAGGATCTGCGGCCAATGAGACAGAGAGGAGGGAACTACAGAGAAAGAGGCCTGAAGATCTGCAGAGGGCCACCCTACATCTTTGCCTGACCTGTGCATGCAGAAGAAGAAAGTACCTGAAGCCAGGAAAACAATCACTGAAAACAAGTGGGCAGAGGCATTCTTGGAGCCCGCACAGGACTAAACATTGGGTGTAATCCTAAAAACCATACAGCTTTAGTAATAGGGCTAGATGGGCCCTAGGCTAAGGCTTCCCTGAACTTACCCTAAGAAAGCTTACTAGCCTTGTGAGGAGCTAACTGATTCTAATTAACTTAAAGTTATGCCAGAAAAAGAAAAAAAACCCCACTATATTTAAAGCAATATAACAAAATACAGCAATCAATACTTTAAAACTCACAATGTCCAAAATTCAATAAAAAAGTGAATATAAGATGGGAAAATATGGCCCATAAATGGGAGAATCAATCAGTAGAAATATACCCAGAAATTACAACAATTATGAAACCAGCAAAGAAGGGCATTAAAAGAGCTATTATAAATATGACCCCATGTTTTCAAAAAGGTAAAGGAAAACATAAGCATAATAATAAGAGAAATTAAAGCCTTAAAATAGACCCAAAGCTCATTTCTACGTATGGGAAAACATATCTGAAATGAAAAATACACTGGATGGGATTGACAGCATATTAGATAGTGCAGGTGAAAAAATTTGTGAACTTAAAGCCATATCAATAGACACTATCCAAAATAAAGCACAGAGAAAAAAAGACTGAAAAAATAAGAGGCTCAATGAACTATCAGAAAATATCAGAGGTCTAACATATGTTTAATAGGAGTTTCAGAAGGAGGGAGGGACAGAAAAGTATTTGAAGAAAAATGCTGCAATGTTTTCAAATTTGACGAAAATGATAAGCCCACAGGTGCAAACGCCTCAAAGAAACCCAAGCCAAACATTATCAAAGAAAACCACATCAAGCTATATCATAAGTTGTTGAGAGTAGTGATAAAGAGAAAATCCCAATAATTGTTAGAGAACAAAAAGGAATAAGAGAAATAAAGATAAGCATGATAGTACACTTCTGGGCAGAAAACATGCAACCCAGAATACTTTGGAGAAACCATCTTTACAATAATAAAAGGGAGGGGGGAAAAAACACACCTCAATTTAGAGGTCTTTACTCAGCAAAAATACTTTTCAAAAATAAAAGTAAAATGAAGTATTTTTCAGACAACAAAAACTGAAGGAATTCATTGTCAACTACACTACAATACATGTTAAAGGGAGTTCTTCAGGCGGAAGGAAAATGGTAACAGATGGCGATTTCAATTTACACACTAAATGAAGGGTACTGGAAATGGTAACTGTAGGTAAATATAAAATACTTTTTAATATTTTAATAACTTTAAAAGATAGTTTTGTACTTAGCAAATACAAGTAACACTCAGAAAAATATGGTCTGCCTGCTTTATAAAGGAATGGGTAGGGCTGGCCGGGTGGCTCAATTGGTTAAGAGCTCGCTCAAGAGTGTGAGCTCTGAGCAACAGCAGTTCGAGTACAGCCCGAGCTGAGCAGCCCCTGAGCTGCCAACAGGTAGCAGGATGGCTCAGCTAAAAAAAAAAAAAAAAAAAAAGGAATGGATAAATGATGCCATTTTGTTAGTTGGGCTTTGGAGACGTTATTTTTAAATGGGTAGAAGACATGGTATATAGCGTGAATGCTTCCAGAGAGATGTGATACTTATTACTGGATAAATGTGGACGCCTTCCCCCACCTCCTACCAATGTTCTCCATCTCATAGAACCTAATGTCTCATAGCCTCTACAAGAAGGAATGTCCCTAAACAGTGCTTGGCTCAAAGCAGGCTCCTAACTGTTAGCCTATGGAAGAAGGCCCAGATGAGGCTCCCATTACTAACCATGAGGACCCAGAAATTGAAAGAACAGCAAGCAAGAGTCAGCCGAGTGGCTCAGTTGGGTAAGAGCTCGCTCAAGAATGTGAGCTCTGAGCAACAGCAGTTCGAGTACAGCCCGAGCTGAGCAGCCCCTGAGCTGCCAACAGGTAGCAGGATGGCTCAGCTAAAAAAAAAAAAAAAATGAAAGGACAGCAAGCAAAGGGAATAATCCTGGCACAAAAATAAGGTTTGAGCAAACAAGCTTATGCATCATAATGTACCCAATTTAAGTAATGTAATCATTTGAGTTTTTTTATTGGCAATATGCCAATATATTAATACTTTTCTAAATAAATTCTATCAAGACACAAACAAGGAGAGGAATTCAATTTCCCTAAGTTGGATACTGATGATTCTGAGACATCAATGTTAACAACATATCTTATTAGTGAGCTGGAGCCATGGTTTCAGGACTCTTGTAAAGCTAGTTCTCCTAGAGTTGAAGACACATCCTGAAAGGAGAGAGAACTCAGTTGAGGTATAACTTACTAAAAAACCTAGGTGTGTGGACTCACAGTCATTGTCTAGCTGGGCATTTCTTTAGGAAAAAAACATCAAAAACATATTTCTCAGGAATAGACTTTAGTTCATGACCACAGTAGTCCATCATTTAATATCTATTGTTTGCTGTCAGCAAGATTTCAAATAATAATCTATTCAGATAAAGGAATTTCTATTTCAGCCTCATCTCAATCACCTTGGGACAGGTAAATCAACTAAATGACCAATTTCTATACACTTTCAAATCACATCTCCTTAGTGGGGTTATTTCTCCACCAGGCTCCCTGTGTTTTCCAGTCACTGGTAAATAATAGAAAGTTCAAATTACCATCATAGTCTCCAAGCATGCATAAAATTTTCTAATCCTAGATAACGGTGAAATCTCCAAACTTGATTTAAAATTAATCTGTCTTTTTTAGCCCCTCCCTCCGTAGCTTGCTGCCCACGGTTTCTGGCCCATGGCCTTGGTCATGGTTGCTGCTCCAGAAGAGAGAAAGAACAGCAAGTTTTTTTTTCATTCAAAATATAGGAAGGCTTTGTTTTCAAAATCTTCGGGCATCCTGTTAATGTTAATGCTTACTCTCTGAGAAAATCATCTGGCTGAAAATCCTGTAAAGCTGTTAACGGATTCTATTCTTGCATCCCACCTGTCAGTCCTCAGGTTTCCAGCTGTCTACCCCATGGAACTGTCTTACTAAAGTTCCTTTGCCCCTCCTTTACCCAAACAGTCTGGGAGAGCAGCAACTCTTCTCAGCGTAGCCTCCAAGAAGGCCTTCTCTCTTGCCCATGAGAATCCCCAGGCACAAATCAGGCAACAGTCAATGAAAGGGAGGAGTGAGGGAAGGTCACACATACTGAAGTCTCCCTCACTAGGCTTGATTTGCAGGATGGACACTCTCTACCCCCAGTGCAGCTCCCTCCAAAGGAATCCTCTACAACTGCTAAACTCCATCATCCCAACCACTTCATTCACTTTAGGAGATTTTATTAAGTTTCTACATTTACTTGAAATTTCTGTATCAGTCTATCTTCCAAATCACTTTGAGACTCTGATATGTATCATATCTTGGTATTCCATTTAAAACCACCATTTTAACATATGCTACAATTTTTAGATTTTTATTACAAAGGTAATATAAATTCACTGTAACAAGAAAATAGTCCAAAGGTGTGTAAGGTAATTTGCCCTCATCTTTAGTCTTCAGCCCAATCCCACCCCTCCCAATTTCCATCCCCATGAAGTAACTGATATTATCAACTTGATGTGTCTCCTTCCTCACATTTCTTTATATATTAGTTATAATAACTGTTATTTTTTTCCATTCTAGATTTTATCTTTAGAATTTGTTTGTGGGATATTTTGTCTCTAAAAATATTTGTATATAATCAGATATGCCCATATTTTTCTTTAGGATTTCTCTTATGGTATCTTGCAAAAAGAGATTTTGCCAACAATTTTAATAGTCAGGAACTTACTCTACAAAACATAAAAAGTTATGTTTTCAAATGATCCACAATATCTGAAAAATTAGAATTCTTTTTATGTTAATTTGACCAGAAATACAATATTAAGGCTGTTTCTAAATTGTGAAATACTCTAACAAACTACTATGGAAATTGCCTTTTATACACAAGCATATCATTGCTTGTGTAGAAAAATATTATCCTGCCTAGAAACAGGGATTGGACTAAAAAGATGACCTTGGAGAGTCTTCCACAAGTCTTGCATAAATGAATAGAAAGCTACAGAAATCAGTCCAATTGGTACAGCAGGTATACCAGGAGCTCAGCGATATGCTGTTAAAACCTCTCCTAGCCTGTGGCTTATTAAAAAGGACCACAGCGTATCCTGGAAGAAGGCTTCCCCCATCAACTGCATCTTCTGAAATCAGTAGCAAGTAAAGAAAATTAAGCTTAGGGCACATGACTTTAAAATCTTCACGCATTAAAAAGTCCAAAGTAGAAAGGGTTACTTAAGCCTGCCACCAATGTATATTAAGATGCTTTGTAGAAAGGTGATAGAAAGATAGAAAAATGCTCTGTAGTTGCAGATCAACATCAGGAACCGGCTTCCCTAAAATCACTGCCTTATAAACACTGGCTGACATTTTATTTCACTTCTTTGCCCAACTCACCGAAGTCACTTTCAATACAGTCTTTCAGTACTATTTGTTGCTCCCTCATGACTCTGTGATTAAATTTTCACTTTACTTTCCAAATCAAAGCTATAAATTACAGCTTTACTGGACTTCTAGGGAAAATTTAGCACACCATTACTCCATTTTTCCCACTACTAACCTGATTACACTTCGATCCCAAATCTTCAATTTGGGATTGCTCTTCAATCACCTTGTTACAGATGTTTATCATCAAACATCTAACTCACCTAGGCTACTGATAAAATTTCATGAAAGAGGGGTTTCTGCAAAGCAATTTAAAATTCAGGTATATTTTATGGCCTCCAAAAGTTTTAATAAGTTTAGAGGTTTGCAGATTATCCATCTGTCATAATTTGAGCTCACAACTTCACAAACTTGGCTGCACATTGGAATCATCAGGGAGCTTTAAAAATTACTGATGTCTGTAACCCATCTTTATCCAATCATCTATCAAAGGTCACTTAGGTTGTTCCCATGTCTCGGTCACCATGAATAAACCTTCAATGAACATAGGAGTGCATATGTCTCTACAAATAACTACATATTTTCAAATTTTGGGGGTAGATACCCAGAAGAGGGATTGCTGGGTCATATGGCAGCTCTATTCTTAATTTTTTGAGGAACCTCCATACTGTTTTCCATAGGGGTTGCACCAGTTTACATTCCCACCAGCAGTGTATGAAGGTTCCTTTTTTTCTACAACCTCTCCAACACAATGCAATATATAGATGGTGTATCATATAGAACTCTACACTTGAAACATATATAATCATATCACCAATGTCATCCCAAGAAATTTAATAAAATTTAAAAAGAGAGAGAGAGAGAAGGGGCTGCACTGGTAGTCAGGCTCTAGATCATGAATGCCTTAGAATCCATGGAAGAAAACTAGAGTTTTATTAGAATTGTAATGAAAAGCCACTGAACATTTTTTAAGTCGGGAAGAGATACCATGTGATTTTATCTTTTAAGATGTTGACCGGAATGAAGAGGCACGGGGACAAGTGGAGTCGTCTAGGTAAGTGATGAATGTAGCTTGAAATAGGATAGCGGTAGACTAAGTCACAGAAAGGGAGAGATGCAGATACATTTTGGAGGAACAAGGGCCAGGACTTATTAAAGGACAAAGACTAAGGAGGTAGAGAAAGGTAGGACCAGTGAGTACACCCAGATTTTTCGCTTTACTAAGAGTGTGTGATGATATATGGATGGTGACAATTCAGGGGACATGTGACAATGGGGACTGAGGAGGAAAAAGTCAAGAATTTTGTCAAGTGACCTCAATTAAATCCAATGAATTGTGGAGTTTCTCTTTTCACTTGAAAAAAAAAATTACTGATGTCAGTGTTTCATCGCCAGAAATTCTGATTTACTCTTACCTTAAAAGCATGTAAATTAAAACAAACACTCCAAGTCTTTATAATGAAATCAAAATGTATTCAGAGTGTCAGATGTGCAAAATCAAGTACATATGCTTTTCTAAACCTGATTTCACATTGTTCTTGAGCCTCATTTTTCACTAAAAAAGTTGACAAAGTTCTTTCTATTTCTTCTGATTTAAAATAATCTCTTTGGTTGGGGGATGCTTTCTCTTCTGAAAAAACACTTAAAATATCATAGTTCAAAATTCCTCATGACTTCTTTCATTTCATAGTATACCCCTTTTACCTGTGCTTCCCAAAATGGCATCTAGTTTTGGGAGGGACTTACCCAGCCCAGTTAGGGAAAGGCGAGGGATGAGAATATGGTCACTAGTGTTAGTATCCTCCTTAACATCCATCTGATTATGATTCCTGGATACCATAAGTTGCACAAAGCAACAAATAAAAAAATTAAAAACAAACAGTTAAAAAATAGAGTCCAGGAAAATTTCCAAGACACATAGCAAAAAGACAAAGTGACAGACAATATAAAAACTCATATACGACTTGGCAAGAATATCCAAACATTGACTAAGGGAAGTCCCAGTAAGAGAGAACAGCCAAAAAAAAAAAAAAAGGAAGATATTTTTCAAAGACATAACAGATTGAGATATTCCAGAGCTAATGAAGATAGGCATCTTCATATTAAATAGCCTCTGAATAGAAATGAAATAATATACATACATATTAAAGACATTTCAGAGCATCAAGGATAAAGTGAACATTTCAAAGAAAATACAAATTATGTCCAGTAACAAGTAGTAGATAGGCATTATATTTCTTACCACTAATAAAATATGATAAGAATAAGTCAATACTTTCAAAATTCTGATAAAAAATACTGTCAACTAAAAATTCTATACCAAGTCAATACAATAATCAAGTGTCATGGGCTGGCTGAGTGGCACGTTGGTTAAGAGTTGGCTTGGGACACCAGCTCTGAGCAGCAGGGCCCCGGTTCAGATCCCACATGGGCCAGTGACACTGCCCTCTGCAACTAAGATGGTGAACAACAGCTCGACCTGGAGCTGGGCTGCCGTGAGTCGCCAGCGATGGCATAGGCTGCAGTGAGCTGCCATGAGCTACCATGAGTGGCCGTCCAATGGCTGGTGGCTGATCTGCCTCTGCTGGGAAGAGCGCAATGATCACAATACCAACATGGGCCAGTGAAGCGATGTTCTCCACAACTAGACTGAAGAACAAAAGGACAGCAACTTGTCTGCTCCCCTTCCCCGATTCCCCAATGCTGTTCCCCTCCCCCAATTCCCCAATAAAATCTTTAAAAAAATAAAAAAATATTTAAAAAATAAATAAATAAATAATCAAGTGTCATGGTATTTGATAGCCATGGTTAGACTAGACACAGAAAGTTTCCTTTCAACCCATCTTTTCTTAAAAAGTTACTTGAGGATTTAATCTAGCCAAAGAAGACAGTAAAGCAGGGGAAAAAATATAGGCTACATGTACATGGGAACTAAATGGGAAGGCTAGGGAAGAAAAGTCCCAAGATTACAAGAGGCCTAGGGAGCTACTAGTTTATTTTGGAGAGTAAGTAAGAGGGTTCTGAAAGGAAGAACTCCAAAGAAAAAAAAAAACAGAGGGCTGCCATAAGACAAAAGCAAATGCAAGGGGAAAAGAACATTTAGAAACACCAGAAAAAACAGGGGTGAAGAGGCATTACAAAAAAATCAAGGTCCAAATATAAAACAAAATTAAAATGAAAATATCTTTGCTAAAGAAGAAATGTAATCTTAGCATACTCTAGTAATAAACTGAATTTTATTTATATTGTTAGAATAATATTTTCTGTATTATTGTCCATTATTAAATTTAACACATGGACAAAACGCAGAAGACAGTGTAGTTTTTAAACAGAAAGCAAATTTTAAAAATTCGCTTGATAACATAAAAGCAAAACACTCATCGATATCAAGTAGGTAAAGAGGAGGGAAGAAGAACAGACAAAAGGAGAAGGATGCTGATGTTTTCATCTTACATAATGGGCCATCAGACACACTATGGAAGGTACATAAGACAAGAAACAGGAAATTAAAAAATATAACCATCCGACACAGACAGGGGGAAGAGGTGGAGGGAACAGTAGGCCCGTGAAGCCAAACCCTCATATTTGACAATGGAGACCCAATCAACACATCTATTTTACATTTTTTATTGAAATTGATGAAAAAAGAGATATAATCATATTTTTTTTGGTTCATTGACATAATCACCAAAAGATAAAAAACAGAAATTATAAAAAGAGTTTGCCTCTAAGGTGTATGTTTGGAGAATAGGCAGAGTCAATAAAGAATTCATTGCCTTTCATTACATAAAGAATTAAATTTCAAAAAATTTTAAATCACTCAAAAGGAGAAATGAAAATGGAAATGAATGGAGGAAATAAAAGAGCAAACCAAGAGTAAATGCACTAAAAAAACTCAGTGTTTCCTAGGCAGTGGATGACAGTTTTTGCTTTTTAATACTAATTTCTTGAAGAGTTTCCTGCTGATTTCTAGTGATTGTTATTTAGAAATATCACTCTGAAATAGAAAATAGTGGTGGTGGAAATAAACCTTGCTTTCTTCCTCCTTAAGATATTTTAGGAATAAAGATGCAGGTTCTTTTTTCACTTGAAAGAACAAAATCCATCTGCTCCATAGGATTACTGACAGCCTTTCTTCTGCCATATGGGTTGCATTTACACAGCCGCATGAAACTACAATTCCGAGGTCTAGTCTTCTGCCTTTAATTTTTTTCTTCTTTCTTTCTTTGGAAAAAAATGCTGATTCTTAATCAAAAATTGAATTCCTACTTGGGTTCACCTCTATTCCTTGGAGAGCAGTTTTTTTATTTTTGTTCTTGGTTTTTTATTTCCTCTGAGGGATATTAAGGACTTCTATTATCTAGAGCAGCGGTTCTTAGCCTTCCTAATGCCACGACCCCTTAATACAGTTCCTCATGTTGAGGTGACCCCCAACCATAAAATTATTTTCGTTGCTACTCTGTAACTGTAATTTTGCTACTGTTATGAATCATAATGTAAGTATCTTTTTGTTTTCTGATGGTCTTAGGCGACCCCTGTGAAAGGGTCGTTCGACCCCCAAAGGGGTCGCGACCCACAGGTTGAGAACCGCTGATCTAGAGCCATATTTGAGCAGTGCAGCACAGCACACACAGATGGAATATCAGCCATATAAAAAAATAAAAGAACAAACAAAAAAGATATGTCAATTAATCTCTGCAGTGAAAATATTATAGACCACAAAAGCAGTTTGATATTATTTTAGTACACCTCTTGATACATCAAGGTTAAGAAATGACTTTTAATGACCAATCTAAGAGGGGGAAAGCATACACTGGTATAAGAGATTGGAAAACAATTGCCAGTAAGTAATGAATTTTATTTTTAAAACATTTAATGTCTTAATCCACCCAAGTCAAGCTCTTCAGTTCAACCAAGAACTCTAGAGGCAATTCACTTAAGCCCTGACCAGGGAAAACACTGAGGAGCATAAAAAATAATTTAAGGAGCTAACGTTATTGGGAAGATGATTTTTATATGCTGATGAAATTGGAGGACAATCAAAAACTAGAATACTAAACTGAATACAATCAAGCCTCAAACTGCCTGGAACATATGAACACATTTCTGAAATATGCAGTAAGATCTTGCTGAGATACAGGAGTGAGATGGGCCCTGAAAGCACCCAAGAATTGCAGTCCCCCTCACCTGACCACAGGTAAAAAGTTAAAGAATCTGGGCAATTTTAAAATCCAGCACAATCAGAGCTGAGAAGCCACCTCTCACAAGAGCACGAAACATTGTGACCTCAAGTCTCTCAGGTCCTCTTGTTCTATTCAGCAGCTCTCCAGCTAGGGCCCTCATCTTCCAATTCCAAATGCCTTATCTCTACTTCTTCCCCTCTTTGTGGTTCAGATCATTGTAATACTCGAACAACCTCGACCCTCTCTGCTCTCACTAGGGTTACTCATAGCATCTTGTTGGCCAAATCCAAAATCCATATTTCGGTCTTTATTTTACTTGACATTACTGTTCACTTGAGGTTATTAGCCGCTCTTTCCTTGAAATTCAATCTTCCTTGAAATGGTTTCTCGTTCACTAACCCCCTCACTCTATGGTCATTCACCTGAGAAACAGTTATTGAGGGCCTATGATGTGCCAGGCCCTCTTACAGACTCTGTAGATACAACAGTAAATGAAACAGTCCAGCCTTGATCCCATGAAATGTACATTCTAATGGAAAACATGGAAAGCTAAGTAAAATGTTCAGTAAATTATAAATTGATCACTGTGAAGAAGCAGAAAAATAAAGCAGGGACTATGGAATATGGAGTTTAAGCAGTTTGGGGTTCTAAGTTTAGAGAAAGTAACCATGACAGGTGATATTGGATAGTGATTAAAAACCTGAAGAAAGTAAGGGAGTAAATGATATAGATTTCTGGGGGAAGATCAATCCAGGTAGAGAGGAATGTAATTTCAAAATCCCCATGGCAGGAATGTACAAGGCAGGAATATACAAGAAGGACTTCAAGAAGACCAGTGTGGCTGGTGCCAAGTGAGCATGGGGGAAAGAAGTAGGAATAGAGTAAAGCAATTGGGAACAGATCACACGGGACCTTGTAATAGTCACTGGAAAGAGCTCGGCTTTTACTCCAACTGAGGAGAGAACCCATTGGGTGAGGGGACTTAGCAGAGGAGACAATGATAAGACTCTCTTTAACAAGACATCTCTGGCTGCTCTATTGGAATAGAACTAAGTTGTTCATGGGTTGAAGCAAGAAGATCAGTTAGGTGGCCATTGTAATATTCCAAATGAGAAATGTTAGTGGTTTTGACCAAGGAAGTAGCAGTGATAAGAAATTCATTTCTGGATGTGTTTTCTTAGGTCGAGCTGACAGGACTTACTCTTTTTTGGCCTAAGTAACTGCAAGAATGGAGTTGCCCTTTGCTCAGATGGGGAAGACTGTGGGTAAAGTAAGGTTAAGTGAGAGAGGATGACAATATCCGAAGCTGGCTTTTGGCTGTGTAAAACACGACGTTCTTATCAGATATACACATGGAGACACATAATAGGCAGTTGCGTATGTGCGTCTGAAATTCAAGGGAGAAATCTTAGCTAGAGATATAAATTTGGGGATCATGAGACATACATGGCATTTCAAGCTATGACACTGATCATAAAGGAAGCGGAGATAGATGGAAAAGACAAAAGCCCCAAGGACTGAGCTCAGGGTTATTCCAACATTTAAAGGTCTGTTCCTTCTTTCACTAGTCCAGTACTGTTCCCCATGTTCTGTTATCACTCTCTGCTCATCCAGCATCAAGATTTTGGCTCCTCCGGACAAAGAACCATCTATTTCCCTTTCATCTCACCTCCCTCCCAGCTCCAGGCTTGAGGTAGCCAATGTGACTTCTGTTTCTTTCCCATATCACTTTTGGTCTTCACATTAACAGCGCTTCCTCTACAGCATTTAACACAATGTGTATTTAGTGTATTTGCATGCCTTGCTGTTTAATACTGGCTTGCTTCACTGTACTGAATCTTTCATGAGCACACAGATCAAAGTGTCACTAACGATTTGCACCCACAGCACCTCGTACAGGGCCTGACATATTGAAGGTGCAGAAGAGTACAAATAATTTTCATTCGACCCTTCTAAATTCTTCTGGCTGGTCTAATTGACATGAGGCAGATTAACAAGAGAAAATAACCTAATTTATTATGTATGTACATTCAGGGGTTCCATATGAATATGGGACCCAAGGACAAATTGGGCAGCTGAGGTTTATATGTCATTCTGGGCTAAGGAGAGGAAAGCAGGGGAGTGGGACTTCAAAGAGAAAGTAGATGACTCTCAGGTAGATGAGAAAGAGCAAACATTTGGTAAACAAATTTTTTCCTAGCCACCCAGACACATTGGGGCACAAAGGAAAGTCTAATAGACTTTGCTAGATTCCAACCTGTCTCCCTACTTGCTTCATGTTAAGCTGATCTCACTTCCTGGAGCCAGTTTTTCTAAAAGGTTAGGCAGGTAAAAGGCTCTTCTTGAGTCTTTTGTTTCTTAAAAAATAGCAAGCTAAAATAATCAATACCCCAAAAAGGCATATTTTGAAGTGGCAAACTCTGCTTCCCCTCAAAGAAAAATATTTATATTTGTTGAATGACTGCATGTGAGCCATTTGCTTGTAACTCCCCGGTATGTTATCTCAACCTGATTTCTTTCCTGAGCTTCAGAATTAATCAAACTGGCTATGAGGTTTTCATTTAGATGTCCCATAGATACCTTAAACTCAATATATGCAAAAGTAACTCTTGATATTGCTTTGTAAACCAGCACTGAACTCTCATTTCCTATTTCAGTGACCGGAAAGATCATTTATTTAGCCATCCAAATTAGAAATCTACGTCATCCTAAACTCTTTTTTCTACAGTACCTATAACCCACTGGTCACCAAATCTTGTCATTCTTCTCCTAAATGTCCCTCAGTTTTATTCCTGCTACCTTTGCTTTAGTTCAGCTAAATTTTTCAGCTAAATAAAAAATTGAAATTTTTTATTTCAAGAGCCTCATAATTACTCTTCTTGATTCTACCCTAGCTTCCTTCAATTTATTTTGCTGTTTCCAGAATAACCCTTCTAAAAAGCAAACTGATCCTGTCAGCCACACTATTAAGATCTCACATGGCCGCTTTCACCTCTCCCAGGGATCAGAGACCAAAGACGAGTCCATTCTTTGTTTAGTTTGGCCTATATATACATTTGTTACATAAATTAGAATTTGTCTCCAACTTTTACAATTGAAATGTTTTGTGTGCAAATCCAGGTTTATGGCTCTGCTTGAAAAATCCAAAGCTCTGGTCACACTGGACACTGATTTCCACAGAGCGACAACATGGAGCTGGACACCACCTACTTCCTGTGGGCTGGGAATGTCCTGAGCTGATTTACCACACTCCACCTCGGCGCACGTCATTCACATAGGCTGTATGTCTGGATCCACTGGCCTAAAGGGTAGCTTCAAATACCTTAACATGGCACATAAAGCTGTCTGGATATGCTTCTGCTGGGAGACCTTTCTGGAATCCTTCCCTTTCTAACGTCCCCTCACCTTCTGATGACCACCTCCGACTGGCCTCACACTGTACATTTCAATCATGACAAAATATCTGCAGTTCTCCAAACATACGTGGTCTCTGGTTTCCCTCCAGTCATACACACTATTCCCTCTATCAGGAGTGTCCTTGGGCCCCTTTGAACTCCTGCTCATCCATCCAAGAAGACACAGGTCTTGACAGGCACACAGGCTCGCTTCTTCCCTTTTGGGTAGATCAGCCGGAAGCTGGCCCAGCAGGTCTGAGTTACTGCAAAAGAAACTGGAAGATCCCAGCTCCTAGGTTCCTGAGCCTCCCCCTTAGGAACGATGTCATTTTTTAACCCATCGTTAGTCACGGGCATGTCCCCTGTGCTTCTGACCCTATAAATATGGAGAGTTACAGGGCTGGAACCTCTTTCTACTGGAATGTCGGCCTTCACATATGCAGCGTTGCATTGGCCTAAACTGGGGGGGTCAGTGAGAGAGCAAGAGATTGCACGTGCTCTATTAATTCTCTGCTTGTACATTTTCCCTCCAATACACCCTTTAAAATATCAGCTTAACACAGTGCTAACGGTGTGTGTCCATGACTCCTTGGCACAATACCTTGAATTTCCCACCCAAGCCCTCCTTGATTTATAAAGCTTTTGCCGGCTTTCCCAGGGAGACTCAGACCTTCTCTCAGATCCTCTTGGCACCTTGCTCCTTCTCTTCGAGTTCACCCTAACCCTTAGAGGATTTATCAACGTTACTGTAACTCTTCGTGTGAGTTCATACTTCATCTTTCTAACACCACCTCAGGCACACAAAGTTAAAGCTCCATAATGCTCACATGAATTAGCTGAATAGTATTAGCAATGGACTCACGCTGATAACTTACAGCAGTTATTCACAGACAAAAGCAGTGAGTCTTTCCATCTAATTTAATAAGAATTGGAATAAATGATATTAGGTTCCATTTTTCTTCATTTGTTAGTATCGTTTAATTTTATTCTTTAGGGAACCACTGTTAAGACAGGCGATTGTACTGGTGGTACTAAATCTTCTATTTTAAGATTTGGATCTCTGGTCTTTTGGAAAGCTTTCTTTTCTTTCTTTGCCTCTTAATGATTCTGCTTCCTATGCATTTACCGTGCATTCCAGTTTCATTGCTTCTATTTACTTAGGTCCAGTGCTGGAGCCCATAGTACCAGGTAAAAGTCTAGACCCTCTTCATCACCTGGAGGACAAGGGAATGCGACAGGGGGACGGTCCCACTGTCAGTTTCCTCAGGTCCGGCGGAGGGGAAGGGTGCAGGCCCGGGCAGGCGTCAGGCCTAGAGCTAGGTCTTGTATCGGACGGCAAATCTGACCAAGTCAGAGGGTGGAAAAGGGTAAGACTTACCTAAGTCGTCCGCAGAAGGGTAGATGAAGGTGGCTCCCCGTACGGGCCACCAAATTGTCAGGCATGGCCGGGAAAGGACTCACCGGAGACCAAAACTGGTCTATTAATTTTATCTGGCATGTTTGAGCTGCAGGAGGTTATGGTCTTTTCTAACCTGACCTCCCGCAGCTCAAACACGCCAAATGAATTCTAATAGACCAATTTTAGTCTCCCGGGACTCATTCCTCCAGCCGAGCCTAACAACCACCTCATGGGATTGTTTTGAAGACTAATTTCAATAAGATGCCTGTAAGTGCCTAGCAAAGGATGGGGAAGCAGCATTTGACGTGGTTGAAAACAAAGGCTTTGGATTTAAACAAGATTCCAGTCCTGGAGCTGAAACAGTGCACAACACAGAGCAGACACTGAGTATCTGAATGAATGAATGAATGAATGAATTAGTAAATGGGCAAATCCTGGCTCTGCCCATTATTCCTGGGCTGCCTCCAAGCCTTTGCACTCACTGTTCTCTCTCCCTAAAATAATCTTTCCCCAGATATCTTCCCTAGAGCTCTGCTCAAATGTCTTCTTATTGAGAGGGCTTCCCAGAAACCTAAATGAAATGGAACACCGACACGCCCTTTCCCCCTTACTATAATTTTACTCTCCCATTTATCACCATCTATAACGCTATCCAGTTAGTTCTCCTCTAGCTGACACTTATTTATGTTCAAGAGAGCAGAAACTCTGCTTTGTTGGCTTCTGTATCTCCTCCACCCAGAATAGTATCTGAATGAATGAGTCTTAAAGAATCTTAACAGGTCTCCTCCTCTTCCTCATTTGCATAGTAATGGGGTGGAAAGAAAAGTACTAATGCCTTCTAGATAAAACTTTATATGACTCATTCCTCCCAGCTCCTCGCCCATTGAATACAACCATGAGCCTCCTTTTATAACTAAGTCCAAATTCTGCCAGTGCTGCTGGATCAAGTTGGTAAAAGGACCCGCCTCCATGCCATACTGAAAAGCCTCCTCGATTCCACAGAGCTACTCTGAGCTGTCCAGATGGTAGCCAAATCCTACAGTGGGAGTGGATTTGTGTTTTCATAGGATTTAGAATTTTACAGTTGTGATGAATACTAAACCTCACCTGGACCAACCAACTCATTTTACAGATATGGACTCTGAAGACCAGAGGGGCCAAGTGACTTAGCCAAAATGACACAGAGTTAGTAACAGGGGGAAAAAAGGCCAGATTACAGGAGCCTAATCCACACCCATTACAGTCATACAAAGGGCTGCACCAGAATTCAAATGTCTCTCCCTGATTCTGAGTCCCTTCCTCTTTCCACCACAACACCCTGAGGGCTCCTCAGTCTTGCTACAGGCCAAGCCCACGACACTTACCCCCACAGAAACTTTATTCTTCCAGCAGCCAAATCTCCCCTGACAAGCGAAGGTGGAATTAGTGACAAGACAAGGCCTGAATTCCTTAAAAGGCTGAGTTCTTCAGAAGCAATTCTCCCTTGTTCTCTGTTTTGCAATATTTGCCTCTTATGGTTTCATGGGACACATAATTCTTGCCAAATCAAAGTCCTCAAACTTCCTAAGGCTGCTAGACAGGAGCCTGAAGAATCATGAATTTTTAGAGTCTTAAGATAGCCACCCAATTTAACCAAATGCGGCAACCGATTTAATCAAGCGAGTCAATGGTTTAAAAGACTGTAATTCTAGGGATGCTATTTAACCTTCCCTGCTCTGTCTTCTGCTGGAATTCGTCTCCAAATCCACCCTAACATCCAAGGCAGTCAGAATTAATCAGTTCTTCCTTCTCATACCCACTTCAAGTCCAAAAAAGGATACATTTTCCTAGTCACAGTCACCAACACTGTAAAGGGCATTACTGCCCCCTGGTGGGAACACTAAAAACTGTTCCTGAGACGGTTCCCATAAATATCAAAATACTTACCGGACAAGTATCGTTCTTCAAGATTATCAAGAAAAAACCTAACTCCCTAGAAACCTGCAAGATAAAAGGCCACGGGGTCCCAGTGACTGGTTTATCCCGCCCCCCTTCCTCCTCTCTAATCTCTCCATCCTTAGCTCAAATAGCCTCAGGCACCTACAATTCAACCATCAGATGTTCTCAAAGAGAGTGACCCTAAAAGACTGAAATCTCTCAAAAACACCTAGTGATCATTGTAGGAAAAGGCAAAAGTTTGTATTCACAAACTACTATCAGCACAGGATTGGAATTTATGGAGAGCTATAATTCATGAATCTAAAACATCTGGCTTCTCACAAAATTGGCAAATTATCTCTTAATTCCTTCTTATTTTTTCATGTTCTTTTTCCTGTTGAAAAAGATGAAGAATGGGTAGGAAACCGCAGGGCCTTTCCCGCCCCCTCCTGTACAGACATAGTGAAAAGAGTATAAAGATCCACTTTCACATAAGAAGCCTCCCATAAGACTCCAGCCTGACTTCTTCTTTGAGTTCCAAGAATTCTCATTTTCTAAACCTGTGGATGCCAATCCTGGCTGCTTATCAGAATCATCCGGAGAGTTTGTTGTTTTGTTATTATTGTTGTTTAAAACAGATTCACAGACACCACCTATAGTTATTGAATTGGGATTTCAGAGTGGAGAACCAAAATTGTCTTCATGAATGGATGAAGTCTCTCAGAAAACTTTAAGCTTTTTGGGAGCAGTATTTCTTCCGTATTTCTTACAAAAATGATATCATGAAAATTAATTCCCTTCTCTCTTTCCTAATCACCACCACTTTCATTCATACATCACCATCTTCTTGTGCCTGGGCGAACTGCAGTGGATGGGGAGTATATGAGAACAGATATACTCCTCATCCATTCCCTACAGAGTGATATTTGACACCAATTAGATGCTATTATTCCCCTACATAACACCTGTTGGCTCTCCACTAGGTAAATTCTTGTTTCCTAGTACAATATGTAAAAGTTATGCTTCAACTTTGTCCAACTTACAGCTCCTCTGAACACACCTCACCGTTTCAAAACTCTTGGCTTTTGCTTAAGACCCTGCTTGAACTGCCTTTTCCGCACCCTTATCCCTTTCTGCAGGACTAACATTTACAATGTTTCAGGACTCTCAAGGTCCCCTCTTCTATGATGCATTCTTCTGACCCTTTCTCTCACTCCAGGTAGAATTGGCCACAGTACCTATAATGTTATACTGTAACTTTTTGTTCATCTCCCTCTAGTAAACTATATAACTTTATAAGAACAAATGAGGTCGGAATTATTTTTGTATCTCTAGGACAAATTACTGTTAAAGGAATGAATGAATGAATAAATAAATGAATGAATGAATGAATAGAAATGCCTAATATGTGCACAGTTTCAGCTTTGACTCAGTTTATCATTTCTCCAGTGACAAACATATGCGAAGTGAAATAAGCTAGTTACAAAATAACAAATACTGTACCGTATGATCTCACTTATATGAGATATCTAAAGTGGTCAAACTCATAGAAACAGAAAGTAGAATTATGATTGCCAGGGGTTGGGGTGTGGAAGAAATGGGGAGCTGCTGTTCAATAGGCATAGAGTTTTAGTTTTGCAAGACAAAAAGTTCTAGAGACCTGTTACACAAAATGTCAGTCCACTTACCACTACTGAAATGTATACTTAAAAATGGTTAAGATGGTTAAATTTACATTACGTGTTTTTTACTACAATTTTTTAATGTATATATAATATTATAACAGGAACTCATATTATTAAATTAGCTGAGACAGTTGAAACACAGCAATCAGTGAATTTGAGTGGTAAATGTCGCTTTCAAAATACTTTATAGAAATGTACATACATATTGCATGTATGTATATTTTTAGGCAGAATTATATGAATATATGTTGTGAAAATTACATATTGATATTTTTAGTTGCTTGTCAATTTTTAATCTTTCAGTCCTTAGAGATCTACCACTTAACTTCTCTATATTGTCTTATTTCTTTTTCCGATCCATCTTCTATTACCCATTGTTTAGCAAAGGATATGATCTTCAAAATTTCTTTAAGAAGTTCAAACTGAAGATATACTTTACTACATGATGGGACTTGCATATAATAGTTCTGTTTTCTGTACTATTTCATCCTTATCCCATTCCACTACATAACATAGGAAACTATTTTGGAAGGCAGCTGTGCTCACCACTATACCACCAACGCCATAGGACACTATTTTGATACTAATGAATAATGCACAGCTCATCTGTGAGAATATCATTTCTTCTTCATTGTCATTGTAAAGCTGACAAATTAACTATTAGTAAAGGGGTTACTCTGAAATGTATTAAGAGCACTATTCAAATGATATTTACTGCTTTGACAAAATTTCACTAAAATCCTTGATGACTAAGTGTTGACAATGGATACTGCATCCAGTACTATTTTCCTTAACTTACTTTAGTATGCCCTCATCCCACTGCGAAGCTTACTCAGTGCTCCCTGTGTTGTGCAAGCCATGGGTTTGGCAAAGGAAACATTTTTTTCCATGAAATAATTTTCAAAGATTTCAACTGTTGACAACCCTTTTGTATCCATTGTCAGTAACGTTAAATAAAATAACATTTCCTGAGTTTTTCATTTCTTGTAAACATTACGTGAGTGAAAAAGAAAACATCCTTTTCATGATAATTTTATCCTCCTGTGCTGATTCTCTTGATTTTTGACATCCTCATCATCTCACTAGCTCTTCTCAAAACCATATTATAACTTAATGGAAGCAATTAATGCATTTGAAGTTCTTCCCAACATTGCACTAATAACTTTTAGAGAGCAAAGGATAAGGTAATTTTTTCTTCTTTACTGTCTGGCTTATCATATTTTGAATTCATTCCTGCAATTCTCTGGAAACATAACTTTTTCCTTACACCTTTAAACATTTCAATGACAGGAGTACAGTGTTTAAACTTTCCCTCTACATTTCAGAGGTGTAAAATATCTGCCAACTTTATCAGCATGTTTCTTTGTAAAATATTCAATGAATCATGACATTTTCATTGCTTCAATTAAAAAAAATCTCATTGAAAGATTAGGCTAGCATTGGCATCTGCTCATTTTTGAGCAAAATTATGAAGCCCAACTTCAAATATTAAATTGAGTATTATCAACCTTTTTTCTTCATTTTTGGCATTTTAAACCTGCCCTCTTAAAAAAAAAAAAAGCTGCTAGAAACTCCTTTGGGTTTCCTGCAAGCATATTAGTCTCTGATACCCAAAAGAAAGCTCAAGATCTTGCTCTCAAATAAATTCATTCTTTTATCCAACAGACAGATATTCATTGAGCTGCTATAATGTAGCAGGCACTGTATGCAACACGAAGGATACAGGGTGAACAAGATCAAACAGACCTTTCTTTCAAGAAGTTGGCAGTCATGTAGGGAAGGCATACAAATCAAATAAGCAGAGCTGGCTGAGTGGCACATTGGTTAGGAGTTGGCTTGGGGAGACAGCTCTGAGCAGTAGGGCCCCGGTTCGGATCCCACATAAGAGGGCCAGTGATGCTGTGCCCTCTACAGCTAAGATGGTGAACAAAACCTGGACTAGGAGCTGGGCTGCCTTGAGTCGCTGGCGCCGGCGTAGGCTGCAGTGGGGCTGGCCGGCAGCTGGTGTGAGCAGCCATCCAATAGCAAGTGAGCGAATGCCTCACCAGGGAAGAGTGCAATGATCACAATACCAACATGGGCCAATGAAGAGACGTCCTCCACAACTAGACTAAAGAACAAAATGATAGCAACTTGTCTGTTCCCCTTCCCCGATTCCCCAATAAAATCTTTAAAAAAAAAATCAAATAAGCACAATAAGTAACTACAAACTCACATAAGTTATATGAAGAAAGGGGGACACAACTCTTTCTTGTAAATGAATTTTTTTCTGCAGTCGGGAATCGTGACTTCCTAAGGAAATCAAGCTTTGAATAAAATTTGTTGGATGGACTGGAATTAATCAAGGACACACCATGTGCAAAGATTTGTTGAACAGCTGAATGAACAAAGGCCAGCGTGCACAGGAGGCCTGGTAACAGAGAGCCCCAATGCCCTCTGGTCTTTGTTCAAAGAATCATGGAAATCTTCTGAGTTGTTCTAAGCAGAAGATGAGTGAAATAACATTTTATTTGGAAAACATCGCTCTGGAGAACAGTTTGGAGGAGTGATCAGAGTGGAGGAGAAAAAAAAGAGTGGAATATCACAGAAGCCCAGGTCAGAGATAATGGTAGGTAGTGGCAGTCGATATAGAGGAAGGTTGAGCTATGTGAGGGATTTGGTGCAAGAGCTGACATGGTACAGAAGAGGGAAGGCAGTGTTAAGGATAACTTCTAGGGTTTTACTGCTATCCCCTTCATATCCTGGCACTTACAGCCACTGGTCTCACATCGATCCATGGGGTCCTTCATCTCCCTACTCCCGCGTCCCAATCATCCTTTAAAGAGCCCTTTATCTCTCACATCCATGAGTTTCCTCTTCATTTTCAAGGCCGCTGGCCTACTTCACATCCTTGAAACATCTCACTTGGGTTATTTCCACAGTCTCCTAGTTTTTCTGTGTACAATATCTGGCCCCTTCATCCATTCCCCAGCACTACCAAGTAATTTGTTATTACCATATTTAAGTCTCTTTCGGCCTCACCGTGGTGGGCCAAAGTTCAAACTCCTTAACTCAGCACACAAGGTTTGTTAGAATCTGGCCCCTGATTGGTCACTCATTACTGTTTGTAATTCTCTTTCTGTCCCTCCTTCACTTCTCAGAGAAAAAGAGGGAGAACAACCTTCAGTTTTCTGTTTACCTGAGATAAAGGTAGATCAAAGCCAGTCCAAGACTTTCAATCATGGTAGAGTTGACCCTTCAACAAGGTGGAGGTTAAATGTGCCAACCGCCACGATGTGGAAAATCCGGTTATAACTTTTGACTGCAGTCGGCTCTTCGCATCTGCGGATTCAACAAACTGCCGGCTGAAAACAGCATTTTGATTGGAGGCTGAGAATTTGAGGTTGGGAATGCAAAACTAGTTTTTGCTCTGAGGTTGGGAACGCAAAAATAGTTTTTACTCTGCAATTGGTGAATCTCCCATGCGAATCCTGCATGTAAAACCCATGGATAGAGGAAGGGCTGACTGTATTTATTGGGAAAATAATCCACGTGGACCTGCACGTTGAAACCCACATAATTCAAGGATCAATTGTACTTTCAAGAAAGCTTCTACTTGGCCCAATCCTCAAATTCCTTCAACCTGCCTCTTACTTAACTTCCTGTATAACAGCTGTCTCCTGGGTAACGCTGTTTCAATCAGGGTATTTTCAATGGCTGGGAAAGAAAACCCAGCTCAGACATATTTACCAATAAGAGTATTTCTCATCTCACAGAATGGGGGGTCCCGGGTTTTGGTAGACCTGAGGTCAGCCTGCTCTGACATTCATGTCACTGTAATCATTCCAAAGCTGGATTCCTGTGTGGTCATAGATGGCTTCCAGTAGCAGATGGAGCCACATCCTTGCTGAACTGCTCCAGGGGGAGTGTGCAATCAGTTTCTCCAGTCGTGGTACAGTAGCAACCCTTCTCTTCAACAGACCTGGGATCTAGGTCAAGGAGTCCTCACCTAGATGGATAATCCCTGCCAGGGGAATGCCGGGTTTTGACTAGTCTAAACTAGGTTTCTGAACCACACTATAAAGGGGAATAGAATGGACTTCATACCTGTACTTCTCAAAGCAAGCATGAGCCCCTTCCCAGGCAGCATCAGTGTCACCTGTGAACTTGTTAGAAAGGCAAACTCCTTTGAATCAGAAAACCTGGGTGTGTGACCAGGCAACCTGTGCCTTAACAAGCCCTTGCAGGTGATTCTTATTCCTGCACGCTAAAGGGGAGGCGCTGGCTGAGACTCATCCGAATGATTCCTGGGGTTTCCCAGGATCACATGGACCAGGTAAAGGTAGGATGAACTTCTGAACTAAGAGTTTGAGAAAAATATACTGTGTCTTGGAGTCTGCCCAACTTGTGACTACCTCTCCTCTCTAAGTTAGGTTGTACTTTATTATTATTATTTTTTTGTAATAAGACAAACTTTTCAGAACACTGAGACCAGCCAAATAGTTTTCACGTGCCCATTATTCCCTATCAAATACAATGCACAACAATTTCTAAATAGGACCCTTTTTTTCTACCTGAAGGTGGGAATCTTTAATTACTCAGTTGAGCTGCCAAGATGTTATTGCTCACATGGTGATAGAGCAGTTGGCCATTTCTCACCCTCCACCCTATAGCCAGCCCCTGCAAGGAACTACCAGACCTTGTTCCAGTAAACACAGGGAGTGTTCAGGGCCTATGAAATACTCTCCCTAAGGCAAAATGATGGGGTCAAGGAGAAATCCAATTACAACCTTTGGCTTATTTGGGATGCAAAAGGATAAGATTTTCCTGACCAATTTATGGAAAACTGCCTATGAAATACAACAAGAAAGCAACAATACCAAATGAAGGCACTTTAAGCACAGGACTGCAGATGTATTTACCCTCAATCCAAGCAGCTAGTCATCTCGTAAGGACCTAGTGATCTTCACATGCCCTGCTTAAGGGAAATAGTCAAAACATATTAATAATCCATGCGATAGAAAAATGTTTATTATGGAAGGACCTGGAATCTCAGACCCCTTTTGGAGATTTTTCTGAGTCTCTCCTGAGTGTGAAATAGATAAGGCTACTTTAATCCAGGGAGATGTTTAAAGTGAACACGTCAGAAGAAGGAAAAGGGTCTAGAGTCATTTGTTCTCTGTTGCTGAAACTCAGTTTCCATCAGATCATCCTCATTTGTATTGGGTTTTGATTCAGTTGATAAGGAGGTGTTCTTAGCTGCAAGTAACAGCAGCAACCAACTCTGCTAGTTCAAACAGAAAGGGAATTTACTGGAGATTATTAGGCAATGCGTACAATTTCCAGAGGGGCCAGAGAATGGGGGTTTGGAGGCTACACAACCAGGAAGGATGTCCAGAATCATATTTCACAACCGGTCGCTTCTTTCTGCACTTAGGTGCAGGCTCCATAGCTTGCACCATCGATACTGACACTCAAACTTCTTCCATTGCTTCCATGGAAAACAGCATTAGCTCCCATGACCCTGCCACAGGGATTCAGTGAGGTGTCAACATTTTTGTGTCACGAGCTCCCAATTCAAAGTCTGTTGCCAGTGACTCTAATGGGACAAATCGAAGTCACATGCCACCCAGGCTGCAAGGGGAAGTGGAGGAAATGAGAAACTGTCACCTACAATGAGAGGTGGAATTCACAAGGCGGGAATATCTCTAACATAGGAAATTGTTCAAAGGTGCTAAGACATCCAAGAGTGGCAAATGTCTACTAGATCCAGACTTAGGATCCTCTAAAAGTTTACATTCAGCTTTCATTTTACTTTCTTGCCATCAGGTGTGGGTCAAAGAGGCAAGTACTGCGGTTACACACTGTCCAAGTGCACACTTACGGGCTTCTTACTAGCTTATTGAAAATAATAGAAGGCAAGTGCCATAACAGTGTCCTGCCCGATGCCAGCCGTGCCATCCACTTGGAGCCCAAAGAAAACACAAGAAAATCTCCATTAAGCAACATTCTTATCAGAAAGTTCAGTTATTCCAAGAATAATGAGTTATTAATCTAAGAGGAAATATTAATATGCCATCTTATCCAAATCCTTCCATTTAAATAGCTGACTTTTTTTTTTGCATCACTTTTATTTATTTAGGCATATGTGACAGAAAACATTGTGGTGCTCAAAATTTGGAATTTTTAATGAAAAAATTACATGAAGCCAGAGTTTCCTGAGCAACCAATATTTTTAACGGAAGAAATTGTTTTTGAGCTGACCTTTCTTAATAAGGAATGTGTTACCCTTAGGCAGAGGAGATCAGAGCGTTAACCACGAGGGCTGGCTTTTACTAGCCTAGAGGCGTCCTTGTCAAATTAGAAAAAAATGCCTTCCTGAATACACTTTTTACTTCCATATGATGGAAATGATTATTGTATTCTTATATTTTTAAGAATAAGATGATTT
Source organism: Hipposideros armiger (assembly GCF_001890085.2). Lineage (NCBI taxonomy): Eukaryota > Metazoa > Chordata > Mammalia > Chiroptera > Hipposideridae > Hipposideros > Hipposideros armiger. The sequence continues at coordinate 149,190 of NW_017732559.1, forward strand.
ACTGCCATCTACCCAAAACTTGTTCTTACATTGTCTAAAAGTGAATCATACCTTGGGTTGTGCACTGCACGCAAGCCCTGTAACCACTCCCTCTCTGCATGTAACAGTCTTGAGCAGGGTTTGGCAAATTATAGCCTGTGGGTTCATATGCTTGGGGGAAGCAAAGTTAAAGGTGGAACCCAAGCTGAAAAAAGTCTGAGAAAGGTGGCCTTTACTTTTCCTAAATCTAAATTACACAAAAACAGATCAGAAGGGGTTTAGAATCATATTATCGCCATATGTGATTGTGTCACTGTCTGTCTCGCAGAATCCCCCACAATGCTGTGCAGCACCAATTCTAGGATATAGTCCACCACTTCGAGGATGGACACTACTTTTTTTTTTTTTAACAATTAAACATCTCTGAAATCGGGTGCTTCTGACCATCAATGACGTCTTAGATTACCCCTATTTCAGAGGACACCCAGTCAAACAAAGAGGGAAGTAAATGCTCAGCAAACATTTCCTATTATAATTATTAACCTCGCGAAAAAAGAGTGAAGATTAATGGCAGCTGGGACTTTTAAAATTAGTTGAGCATCTCTTTATGGTTAGAAACTAGAAAGATAACTCTTATTTTTGAGCAGCAGTCCTGTGAAAATAAACACTCTGAGAGTACTAAAATTCAAAATAGTCCTGACATTGTCTGTCAAGTTTTGGCATAGTAAATTTCTTCAGGGAAGGAGGCAAAATTACAAAGTACCTGAGTTTCTCATTATTGGAAAATCCCACCTTTAAAAGGTTTTACAAACATTTGACTCTGAAATCTAACACACATTAAAAAAATAGGAAAGAGAAATATATATATATATATATGAAAGAGAAACATATATATGAAAGAGAAACATTATTTTATATATATATATATATATATATATATAGTTTAACACATCACCTGGGACCCAGGTCAAGAAATAAGATATCACGAGGACCCCAGAAGCACCTGCACACCCCCAGCTTACCTCCTGCAACACCCACCAGTCACCATTCCCTCCATTTCTTCTCTAAGTAACCAAGGTCACTATTGTCCTAACATTTATGTGAATAATTTTTATTTGTTTTGCCATCTATGTTCAAATCCCTAAATTATAGTTTGATTTAATTCCTTTAAATAGTGAACTTCCTTGGCTCATCAAGATTGGGTTATAGTTAACATTTTTCAAAAATATTTTGTTGGGGCCGGCCGAGTGGTTCAGTTGGTTAAGAGCTCGCTCAAGAGTTTGAGCTCTGAGCAACAGCAGTTCGATTCCCGGCCCCAGCTGAGAAGCCGCTGAGCTGCCAACAGGTGGCAGGATGGCTCAGCTTAACAAATATATATATATATATATATATATATATATATATATATATATATATATATTGGTCTATTGAGCAAAAGAAGGAATTCATGTGAAGTGTTGGATAACAACAAAATGCCTTTCTTTGTAGCACACAGATAAAACAAATTTTTATAAACACTGGCCATTTTCATATTAAAAAAGAACAATAGAATAAAAATAATTCATAGCAACATGTTTATTTAAGCCCTACCTCCGCTTTCATTTACAAGCAAATATTTTCAAGGAAAAAAAAATCACAAGACAATATTTTCAAATGTTATACCATCTACATAAAAATTAAACTTGCAGAATTTACAAATTAATCTGAGCAGACAGATAAATTATACATCCTTTTGCAAAATCCAATCTACAGCATTTAAAAATTCATACGGTTACAATGTAAGACATTCTCTCTTTACAATCTACCTATTTACATAGTTTTTCCCACCACAGATGATACAGTTTTCATCATAGCTACCAAGGTTTGCAAACATAGTGTATTTAAAATATATTTAGCAGCATATAAAAAAAATAGATAAAAGGGTAAGGAAATACTACTATTAAATAAAATGAAATTAAAAGGTGATAACAGAAATAACTCCATAGGAAAATAGATTAAAATATATTCTGTTAAGACATCAAAAATGTTTCCATCACAGAATGTATGCACAGCACTAATACAACAACTTAACGGCATTTTAGTCCTGAGCACAGGATATATATATAGCACAGCTGCAAAACTTTGGTCGATACAAGTAAACGTCAACATTTAATCAACATTTAACACAAACTGTTTGACATTCTTGGTTAGTAGATTAAGGACAACCCCTCTTCATGAAAAATCATCAACGATATTCTCATCTTATTGTTTTTCCATTACATTAAAAGAGTTTTGAAACTTGGAAACCCTCCATAGACTGATATAAATACCAGACAAACAGACCACAATTTGAGTAATATTTCCAATAAGTTTAAATACATAAATTATCTGAACACACTACATAAATGAGTTCATAGTGGGTTGCATTATATTCCAGGTGCATTTTCTGACTGTCACAAAAGCAGACATATTATAATTCAAATAATTTGAAGGTGTTTTTTATAGCTAGTCACAAAAATCCAGCCACAATAAAAGTGTGAATCAAGCAGTACATCAATTATAGAATATATATATATATTGGGAGATATTAAGCACACAGGATAGTACACAATTTTATTAGCATACCACTTATAGTCAGCAGTTGGATTCAGATATATTTTCCAGTTAATCCCATTCATAAATTTTTGCCTAATAAATGTAGGGTAATATTTTCCATAAAGAACATATACAGCATTATCACAGTATTTAGTTTATGACTATCTTCATTCATGTTTAATTACTGGCAATATCTTCCCCCAGATCTCCTGTGTCAGACATCTGCCCATCTTGCAAATTGCGAGCCTTCCAAATTCTCACAGTCCGGTCACTACGAAACAATAAATTAAAAATGAACGTGAGAAAAGAGGCAGAAAGATAAACAGTTCTTAGAATTACCTATCATGGAAACATTTTCTGAAGAAGTCTTTAATAGATATAAGTAAAAATACACAATGTCCCATAAGTATATCTTATATACTTATATTATATAATGCTATTAAAATAGCTCATATTATTAAGGGCTATTGGGCAATAAAGCTATGATCCCTGAGAAAAGGAAAACAAAGAAGGTGAACTCTATGACACCTCTGGCTTTTGGCCCGGAATCACTTACCAGACTACAGCACAGGGAGTGGGAATCCCAACAGAAAACCAGAGAATCATTGAGTTGGAGACATAGAAATGGAAATCTCGGAAGAGTGAAGTAGTTAGAATTTGCAGGACCAAGTAGAGAAGAGGAGCAAGTTATGCAGAAAGAACTATGCAGCTATGGAAAAAGAACTCCATGAATCTACATAGGGGTCCCCTAATGTCTTTGACTGACTGTTAAGCTGCACATGAAAGAAAAAGACTACCAGGCCAGCCCAAAAAACAACTATTAGTGAGTGAGCTATAAGTTGAACAATTCCCAGAGTTCACAGAAGGCTATGAGACATTCAAGCCCTGACCAATAAAGTAGAGAGCTATCAAACACCTAGAATATTCGGTGGAAATCTAAGAAGATTTAAAAACAAGCCCCAAAAAGATAAAGCTGAAAAGTAACTTAACTGTCTGACAAACAAAGCCCAACACTCTTGAAAGAAATACAACAAAATCCAGATACTCAAAATACAACATTATAATGTTCAACATCCAATAAAATATTACTTGACATAAAAGAAGCAGGAAAATTGAGACACATTTATAAGAAAAATCAATCAGTGACAACAGATCCAGAAATATCAGATAGGGTGGAATTACTACACAAAGGTTTCAAATTATAAATTGCCTCAGTTTAGCACCTGTAAAATGGGGATTAGAATATTTATCTTCTAGAGTTCTCATGAAAACTAAATGAGTTAATGCCTGAAAAGCACTTAGAACAATGCTTGATAGGTACTAAGCAGTATACAAATGTTTGTTAAATAGCAAATAAATAAGCAGAACTAATTTGAAAATAGGCCTTCTGATATCCTTGGCTATTTTCCTCATTTTTAAGTTACGTAGTAAATACATTTCCATCTGATACACTATGAATAAACTGAGAAAAAGCTTAGGTCTTCAAAAGTAAGACTATATCATGGAAGACAGGTAAATACAGTAAATCACATCACCCACCACACCTCAGTGATACACAATATTTCTATAGCATTATAGCTCTGAAGGGTATTAAGTTATTTCCAATGAATTATCAAAAAAACAAAAAAGTTTCCAAGAGAATAAACAAAAGTGGTGACTTTTTAAAAAGTAATGCATTGTGGAAATAGCATCCCTGAAGCACCGAAGGCAAGAACTTTAGAAAAACACAAAATAAATTGGCTTTGATGTACTTTAGAGATGAAAAGAAAGTAACTCTAAATGAAAAGAGGGATTCGATATAAACAGCACAAATAATGAGCAATGCCACAGAAATACAGCAGAGGTTTAAGAATAAAATCAGGGTAACCGTGCATTTGGGCTCCATGAATCAAGAAGGTACTCAAATTAAATTAAGCAATACGATGGGTACACAAATAACGCAGGGAGATTTTCAAGATTGATTTTCATGAGAAATTACGTTTTATTTGAATGAGACCCACACCTCACATTATACTACATATGCTTTCCTTTCCAAAGTACTTATATACAGACTATGTCATTTTTATGGTCACAGCATCTCTCCACCTCCTTTAAGCATCTTCTTCCATGTCACTATCAGTGAGGCTTTCGCTGACCACCTGTTGTGTAATCCCCGCCCCATGATAGTCTCATTCTTTTTCCCTGCCTTCTTGTTCTCCATAGCACATGTCACCATTTCACTAGTATTTACTTATTTAATTTTCTTCCCTTCTCTCCTTAGAATGTAAACTGGGGTTTGGATCTGTTGTAGCCACCTCTTTATTCCCAAGAGCCTGGAACAGTGCCTGGCACATAGGAGATTCATCATGAAGGAATAAATGAACAAAATGAATCAATCAACAAGAGGAAGCCGATGTTATCACTATGTACTTATATTTTAATGGGAGATGGAAGAGGCACAAAGAGATTTTTCAAATGACTTGTTCTAAATGTGCAAAAATGGCAAGTTTGTGGTCTTTCTGGGGAAAAACAAATCTTTAGAAATTAGTCATCTATGAATGATTTTATTTTTTGAAAAATCATCAGGGGGAGATCTGGCAGCAGACTTACTCGTATATGCAGGGTGCTAACACAGGAGTAACACGATATCACCATGTACTCTGGGAAGCCTACACTCAGTGCCCACAGTGTACATCAGAAAATATAAACGAGATGTCTTAGAGCAGACATCAGAAGGACTGTAATAAAAGAGGGATTTCAGGGTTTTCATGTTCTACATTCAGGATATTTACAACTTAGTTGTTGTTAAAATAGTTGTTAAATCTGAACACAAGTAATCAATACAGAGGAGAATCACATAAGGAAAAACTTACTCAGCTGCAGTAAAAATGTGGGTGGAATTAACACATATGGCGTTGATAGGATTATCGTGACCCTTCATCTCTCCGACTGGCACAAACGTATCCATGTTCCAGAGTTTCAAAATGCCCCCTCTGCAGCCACTAAGCAAAACTGGATGGCCTGGCACCACTCCCAGGGCACAGATCCAATCCTTATGTGCGTTTGGAACTTGCTGAGAGAAAAAATAAAGAGAAATCTGCAGCTTAAGGAGAGCCTTCCAAATGGACATTCTCACACCAAAAAAAGTTACATACATTTTTACTGACAAAACCCAATTTTTGGAACTTTGAATGGCCTGGAAACTGTAAAAATTATTTTCTACACAATCATGCTTAGTAATTTAAAGAAATAAATCTGTAATTTGCTCCCCAATTTGTCTCACTAATTATCATCAGTGTTAACAATAATAAAGGCCTATGATGTTAAAAATCTATAGAATCTAAAAAACCTGAAAAGTATATGTATGTACAATTTTTCAAACATCACATCCTCTTCATGGGCAGCAAATATCTCACCTTTCTCCAAAATTTACTTAATAAAAGTTTGAAAACGACAACCTGGTATGTAGACTATAAGGACTGCCTCATAAAATCACTGACTTAAACATTTGGTAGAAAACATAAAGGCCGAAAGCTTTTCGTAGAAGACTGGAGCTAATGTATATGTTTCATAATAAGCAAACAATAATTATAAGATCAGCTTGTATGACTATATTTTATGCATAAATATATTTATATGCACAATATAAAAGTTACAACCATGAATGTTGTCTATAAAAGAAAAGCTTTTGAATGCAATTTATTCATCTGTTGCCAAGGTTTTTTCCTATTAATATTCATGCTACCTCTCTATTTTGTTTTTGTCTTGTTGAGAGTAGGGAAGTGGTAGCAACTGCAATATATACACACCCATAGATGTGTAAGGAAAAGCTTGAAATTGAGAGCGATTTCATCCGTTAACTATTTTCTTCCCCTGGGAATTAGGAAAAGACACCAATATTTGGTTGTATTGATACAACACTTCACCCCAACTATTGTTCTACAGAAAATGAGAGAACTATTACTTTGGATGCATGAAGATGCTCTTGTAAGATGAGGAATCATTACACTACTCTGACTCAGCTAAATGTGGTAATCTATGGAATATGTGTACCTAAAACAAAAACAAAACAAAATGATAAACTGTAACTGCTCCACTCCAAAACTGATTTTATTTAGTGAACACACACATGAGGCAATCCCAGATCTTTCAACTCTTATCAGTGTCTATCCTCCTCTTATTCAGGAGGTATTATGAAATATTGAATGTTGCCCTTCTCGTTATTAGTAAATCTGGTGGAGGATGATGAAACACTCCTTAAGAGGAAGCTGTCATTAACATTATCCCTAAACAATGAAGCTCTCCATAGAGCCTCTTCAAATTCTTATACAGACAACTGAATGACTTTGAAGTACCCACTCCATTACACGAAAAGGTTTTACATTACCTGTAGAAGGTCTTTTTGCGCTAAGTCCCATTTCTTGATTCCATTATCTCTGGACCCACTAAATAGGTTATCCCCTTGTATGGTTAGTGCTTCAATGCCATCATAATGAGGGGGTTCAAAATTGTGGGTGGGACTCACAGTTCCAAGAGCCCCTTCAGTTACATCAAACATCTAAAAAAATTAGAAAGAAAGCAGTCATCCTATTTAACTTACAAACAAGCTCGTATATGTGTTCCTTCATAGAAACACACAGACATGTACTCATACACTAACCAGACATGATTTGTTTTGTTACAATGTTTATCTAAGTTAACTAAATCAACCTGGTATAAATGACCCTGGATGAACCTGAGTCCTTTTGTACACTAGTTCTGTTTGCATGTCACATGCTTACATGTCTGTAAGCTTTTAAGAAAGGCAACCAATTTTTCCATGTATAAGTGTATAAATGGTATGTTCGATTATAAAAATACTACATATCAATCCAGTTGAAATGTAACTAATTGATATGATTGTTATTTAAACACTATTAGGAAGCTCCGCAGTCCTGGTGGTCATCTCAAATGGCCCTGAAGCTGCTATTTCAAAACCTTTCACTCCCCTCAGTGGCCCTTGTCTCTCTTAGCTGTTGACCTTGTGATTTCCTGAAAAAGCTAACATGATCAAAACCATATTTTTTAGATCCTTCCCATCATTACAAAGTTTCCTTTTATCTTCAAACATTCTCTCACCCTTCCCTTTTTTTTAGATGCCAGAGTGTACTTACTTCTCCCCAAGGTTCACATCTTTGATCTGATTCTAACTTCTCCTCCCACCCTCATCAATTGCCACCACTTTACTCTTCTCACTTTTCTTCACCACTGAGCCCATTTCCTCAGCATATAAACATGCTCAAGTCTACTGAATACAAGATCCTCTCCCTTTATCCATTCTATTTTTAAGTCACTAACCCATTTCTCATCTCTTAATCAAAGCTTCTGGAAAGAGTACTTAAACTCTTCCTATCACTCTTCTTTGCTGTATCCTCTTTTCATTCCTACTGCTGCTTACAGTACTTCCCAAGGCTGACTCCTGTTACCTTCTCTGTTCTTTGGCCATGCCATCTACTCTAACTCCTTGAACACCTGCCTCTATTTGAATGGCTCCCAAACCGACATCTCTAGTCATAACTGATCATAAGCCCTGGGCTTGCCTTTCTACTGGCCTGCTGGCCTACATGATCATGTCCTCTATTAGTATCTCAAATGTAATATTTCCAGAATCAAACTAATCATCTTTCCTCTCCTTACCTGCTAAGTTCATAAAGTCTGGAGGCCATAATCTGCTCAGTATAAAAGATGGTGACAGTGAGACTCAAGCACTAGTTGGATGACTGTGTTAAAATCTTTAGCAGCCCTCCCAACCTATCTTCTATCAAAAAGGAGAACACATAATTAATTAAGATGATACAATTAGGAGCTATGAGTGAAGAAACGATCAGAAAGGGAAAGCAAAGGATAGAAATGGAAAAAAGAAAATTAAGAGAAAGGGTGAATGAGTTTGAATACTTCACAAACATCATTTAAGAATAGAATTCAACAATCCTGTGATACACACTTTGATGTAATGGTCCTTGGAGCCAGTGATGATGAGATCTTGTCCATTGGAAATCTGATCTACAGTAAGGCACATTACAGGGCCGAGGTGTCCCGTTAACTTTCCTGTAGACTGAAACCTTTAAAAAAAAAAAGAAAAATAATTTTTTTGGAAAATATTTTTGAGCATGCAGAGGCTAACTCTCAATATAAGTAATCTACATTCTTTGATAAAATAATTCACTATTTTTTATTATTATTTTAGCTCCACCTCTATGCAACTCTGTCCAAATTAGAGTACAAAAATGGCCAAACTAATCTATTAGAGTGGGAAGAGTCCTAAAGAAGTTATTTAAAACTGACTAATGTTATTTAGGTAGTAAACAAAAAGGCAGCAAAAGTCCAAAAAATTGCTAATGACTAATTTTTAACTCCAACCTAAATCCAGGTAATCCTTAATCTGTTAAATGTCCAAACATCTGATAGACATATAACTGATGTTGTGAAGTCCAATTTGAAATTTGATTAAAACAACTATATCACTATATAACTTGCCTAATCAATAACAATATGGAGAAAGTAAAATTATTTTATTATACACACACACACACATCCACAAAAATATTCTCACATATACAAATGTACATATATGCACTCATACATATATGCAAATATATACATACATACATCTATGTGTGCATAGATGTATGTCAGAAAATAGGTGGTATATTTCACCAGTTATTACAAAGTTATGAAAATGACCAGAACATTTATCTGACTGGTAGCAAAATGTCTGATGTCAATTATCCAGGGGTTACAATGAACCTTTGTTTCACAGTCCTACCTCAAATCAAGCTGCTGGACTATAGAGATGTATTAGGCTTCCAGAGTATTTAATAGCTTCTCGAAAACTATTCTCTTAGTTACTTCGTTAAAGTGAAACTACATTTAATCATGTTGCTGAAATCAACCAGTTCACAAAGGATCTAACTTTTCAGCATAATAAAAAGTATAAAGATTTTCACAAGCTCATCTTTTCTGTCTTATGTCATGATTTTGAGTATCTTTCTCTATGGTGTTCCTCATGTGAGTCAAATTTAAGACCTTCAAGAAGAAACCTTACTTCTTTTCTAATTTTCTTAAACAAGCACTGCTTATCGTTTTCTATATTTTATTCCTAAAACAGTACTCTGGACTGCGGTTCCTCTCTTTCCCTGTCTTCTACTTATCTATCAATTATGTTTATTATACTTTCTCAGTCATCTGTTGAAATGTGATAAGCTATAACTAGTCATTCTCAAACCTTCTCAAACTAATATCCCTTTGATTTACCACTGACAAAGCCCTTCCAGATGGGAAGTACCCTGTACTATCTGAATTGCAAACTTTACTCAGTACAGTACCCTGTAATTGCCTGTTTAATGGCCTTTATTCTCATTGTAACATGAGCTTTAAGAAGGAGGATACCACATTTGTCTTGCTCAGTCTTTATTCCTAAGACCTATCACAGTGCTAGGGCAGTACCTGCCAAAATTGATGTTGCATAAATATTTGTTAACTAATAAATCAACATTGCATTGTTGCCAAAATTTTAGGAACTAGGAAAGAAACTAAAATAAACACTCAACTAAAGGATAAAAGCTCATATTTCATGGCAAATAAAAATCAAACCAAAGGTGTAATGCCTTACATTTCAATTTATCAATCTTTATTTCTTTTTAACCACTTTGTCTTCTTAATATTTTATTTTATATTCACCAAAACTCTGAGGATGTTTGCCCACATTTGTTAAATTAAGTTTATAAACTGAAAAATTTGAGATAGAAAATGTTTAAATGACACTGCAAAAAGTAATTCTGTCAAGATACTGGTGAAACTAGGATGAGAATCTTGGTCTCTTCCTAGTAAACAACACAATTTGTAGAGAAACATTAAGAGAAGTGAAGGTTTCAATTCTATTTTCCTTCATATACATTATTTTTTCCAACAAAGGAACTTAGAAGAAATGAAAGTTGTGAGTTTGCTAAAGAGAACAGAAAAAACTTTTAGGGATGTTGGACTGAAGAGAAAAGCCCATGGTTTTACATTAACTTCTGGGGTCATAAAAATTAGATTTCACATGTATTAATATGTTAATGCCTGAAAGTTGTATTTTCCATATGCAGGAAGTGCATTGTCTTTGAAATTCTACCTTTTCAGGTCCCACATTCTGACAGCATTTCCGGAAGCCGCATAGAGGAAAGTGCCCGTTGGGTTTAGTGCAATTTGATTGATCTGGTTCTCTCCAGAAGGAATAGCTACTGTCCTGCTGGTACTCGCAGAACAAGCATCTCCAAGAGTAACTTGACCTGAAGACCTTAACAGAGGCAGAACAAAGCAGAACAAGTCACATTTCTGCATAACAGCTCAGCTTAAAATTCCTTGAATTCCTAGGAAACAGGCTATAGGCAACAATAAGATCTGTGTCCTTTTTGGTCAGCATATGTCCAGAACCTCGCACAGCACCTCACATTCACATAGTAAACAAGATGACATGGCTTAAAACACAATTTGCAAGTCTATTATAAAGCTAGGAATTACAGGCCCTGAATCAGGGATAACTACCATATCATTCAGAAAGGTTAGATGACAAAAAGAAAAGAAAAACACCTCAACAAAATGATACAGCATCACAAAGGTAATTCAATTTCCTGCTGCTTCCAGGAGCACCCTGAGGGCCAGGCTTACCCATATTTCTGTTGTCTAAAAGATTTGTCCTTTTGAATTAAAGACACTGAGAACTTTTTATATTATTTTAAGTTTTTGTTTACTTTAACCCATTCATACATGCAGTATTTGCTGTGTACTAAAGGTTCTAACATAATTAATTCTATTTCCTCAGATAAATTCTAAATGGTAAATATATTTTTTAAATTCTGAAACATTTTCTCAGCTAATTTCTAAAATATCAACTTACAATCTATCTTTTCAAATTTGACTTTAGGGAGTCCACTGGATTGGAAAATTTCTAACATAAGATAGTATTCCTTTTCTATAAAATTTCCCTCAAGAGACTTGCATTCAGTATAATAAATAATCAGTAGTTCTCAAAATACAAATTAGCCCTTAAATGTTAATGATTCCTGCTTTACAAACTATTAAATGTTAATAATCCCTATGCTAAATCCCCAATTTTAGTAAAAATTAGCCTTTCCTATGCTCCCTTCTCTGATTTAAACCAGCAAAGTTCACCTCAATTTCAATTATGTAAAACAGTTCATCAATCTTACAGCAAAAAGAATCATTATTTGTTTTACAATTTAAAGACATATATGATTACAGACACAGAAAACAAACTCATTCTCCAATTGTCCAGCGTAACCTGCAGTGATGAAATTTGTGCTAACACCAAAACAGTGTAAGTCCTCTCCCCCCACCAAAAAAACCTATTAATTATTCAATACCTGCTAATTAAAGATTACAAATACTTCTCAATTGTCTACAATGGTGATTTGAGCCATTTTCCAAGGAGTGGTATTCACTTGATGCAAGTAATATAAATCATTTAACTACATCAAGTAATAAATACTATGAAAATACCTTAGTATTCGGGAGCAAGGAAACGTAAAAGGTGTACTCAGTCACAGATCAAATATGATTTATCTTGCCCTGTTTAATACTGAGAAAATTTTATTTTCTCAATAGTTTTTTCCCCTTTATTTTAACTGTGTTCTTACCATAAACATTTGAACATCCTTTGTGGACAGGTATAAATAAAAAGGCTTTCATAGTCCTATCTTTTCTTATATACTGTGAAGAACTTCTCCCCGTTGCGCTACTTGTCTTTAAGTTACTTACGTCAGGGTTCGGATGCACTTTGCTGAATCTCTGATATCCCACACCTTAATATAAGATGTTGACACCGTGAAGACCAAACTTGTATAATTACAGTACTTTACAGATACGACATTGTTGGGATGGCCTCCCAATGACATTATCTCCTGTCCTGTCACCAGATTCCATACTTTACAAGTACGATCTAAAATAAACAGATAAAAAAAAGGGGGGGAGAAATGCTGTCAATACGAACTAAATTACGTTCTCTTAATAGTAAAAAGTATTTAAACAGTTTCTCTCCTATGAGAAGGAAATGCAATAAGAAAACAGTGATTATTCTGTTCATCTGCCCCAGGCATCCTGACTCCATCCCTGACCCCTTGCAGCCAGTTCAAGGGAGAAGTAGGGGTAAAGCATCAGATGAATGCCAGGGATGTCTGGTATATGCATCATGCAGTATTAAAAAAAACTGATACAAAACTTTGAAATACTCATATCCAAAGAATCTTGTTTCAAATTGCCCCGGAACTTAAGATGGCAAAACATTCTGCTTTGATAGCGTCCCTCCCTCCTCACAACACAACCACATGCATAAACACACACACCTTTCTTTACCAGGGGTCACTGGCTGACGGATTTTATTTTTGACCCAAAAACATAATCATAAAACGATTCTATTTTGTTTTTCTGACATGTTGACTACCTAATTATCCTCAAGAGATAAATTTAAATTGAATCATTAAAAGAAGCCCATTTTCATAGAGCAGATTATTTTTAAATGGGAGAACTGCTTGCCATTATTTACAGTTCATAAATGCTAGCAAGATTCTTATACTTCCCTCACAGACAATGAGTAATAAATGTTTACGGATCAAACTGAGTCTTGCCACATCCCTAAATACTAAATAACTTTTACGAATGCCCCACATTCCTGTATATGCTTCCTTCTCTCTAGCCTCACTGTCCATCACTTCTCTTACATATAGTCCCCTATTCAACCCAGTTGGATTCAGTTTCCAAACATACCCACTTGTACCTCCATGTCTCTGCTCATGTTGTTCTGTAATCTTGGCTGCCAATCCTTACCCTTCACTATGCAAACCATCCTATAAGGTTCATCCGAAATGCCTCCTTGTCAAAGCCTTCCTTATTTCTCATAGCTTGGCATAATCTGTCCCTTTTCTGAAATCAAAACACTCCTAGTCCATAAATGCTCAAACCATTAACAATTGATTTCTAGTTACCTGCAATTGTACCAAAGTGGGTAAGAGTGCAGGTTCGGAGACAAGTAGACCTAGGTTTCCAATCCTGGCTCTTCCACTCACTAGCTAAGTTTTTCTAGGAAAATTATTTAATTTCTTGAATCCTCAGTTTCTACATCTGTAAAATGAGGTTGCAGCATGTATTTTACTGGGGTGGTAGTGTGAATTAAATGAGATGTAGAGTCTAGCGTCTCAGATACAGCGAGTGCTCGAGAAATGCTACCCACCTTACTCTCTTTTACCACACCTTATATTGTAACAGCCTTTTATAAAGGTTCATAGAAACTGCATTACTAAACTCAGGGCCTTGCATGCATTAGGTGCTCAGTTACCAAAGGGAGATGTATTCTCGCAACATTCTATTTACATAACATCATCACAGATATTATTTTCTTCCCAAATATGCAATGGTTTTATATTTTCTGTAATTCAGGGGTTGAACTAGATTATCTCTTAGACTCTTATGGGTCTTAAGCAGTTTGACTTTTTTTTTTTTTTTTTGCAAAGCCTGTTAAAATGTAATTTCTTTAAAAAAACCTGTTAAATAACCCTAGGAAGCTAGCACCTTTTGATCCGGTGAAGAGGAGATCATCAGTAGAATCCACACAGAGCACAGCTTTTGTATGCCCTTCAGCTATATGAATACACTGGAGTGGAGATGCTCTGATCCCTTTTGAAGCAGGAAATGGGTTGATTATGCCCCTGAGGTGGGGAGGGAAAAAAACAAGATTGACTTCAGTAGCTATATCATGAGACTAATTTCACTTTTTCCCCCTGACTTGAAGAAGTCTTTCTAAGTAATTGGCAATAAAGTGCAGACTGCTCCCCTGTCTCTTTTTTAAGCAAAAGGACAGAGACAAAGTGTGAAATAGCAATAGTAGTGACTGAGTACACCAACTAATCAGGTATCAGCTAGCAGCTGCATTCTACAAAGAGCAAAGCTTATGACACATTTGGATTTTCTTATTAACAATTTCATCTCTTCAAAGTTTAATGAAGCAATACTGGAAACTGAGTGTAGTGAATCCTGACAAATAAGAAAGTATAAATGTCAGTAACTGGAAGATGTGACTGTATGTCATTCTCGAGTGTTACTCTGTCAAAGCGGGCATTCTTGAGAAAGTATAACACATGTCACCTAAGATATTAAGAAAGCAAATTTCAAACAAATTTGGAAAAAAGACAGCAATGATTGCATGAACAGAAACTCTGAAGAGAGAATGATTCAAAATTATCTAAAACTTAAAGAAAAAAATGCTAATAATCTCAAGGAGGTAAAAAGAGTAAGAATTTAAAAGAACAGTGTGGCTCTTAGGGATCTTTCCCGTAAGTTTAGTATTTCTGGAGTTTGCTTTATACTATGGGGCTATGCACTATGGAAATATACAGATTATCAAAACATTATCCTTATCCTAAAGGAGTTTAAAACAGGATCTGAATTAAAAGAATTGTGTTGGGAAGATTAAAGATGAGAATGAATTAAGGCAAGATAAATATATCAGCCAGATGAGCAAGAAGAAAAATTATGGTGAAGTACATCTATTACATAAGATAGATGCCTAATATTAGGACAAATACAGGCATAAAACAATACTGCATCTATCTTCTTGATGAAAGAAAACAATCTTCAAAATGCAAAGGGCGGAAATGATGAAGAAGAAATATAAACTCAAGATAAATTAGAGCTGCAAATGGAGATTTATTCAATGAGTTCAAGTATTGCTGTTTTTAAATCATTGTATCACAGGCTTTTGAAAGTATATGCCATTGTAGGAGCAAAATCACTACAGTACCTCCATTGGTACTGTAAGAAGATTAAGAAAGGGGACAAAACATGTAGACCCAATTTTCCAAAAAGGAGGAAGAAAGGGATTTCAGAAATTACAGATGAGTAAAATCATTATAAACACTTAAAAATAAATTCTTATCAATAAGTGATAACATAAGCTCCATAATCTCATGAAGGAAGTTCTTTGTAGGGTGATTGGCAACAAATTGGAGGAATGTTATATTCACAATATATGTTGAGCCCAATAAAACCCATAAAATAAGCCTTTCAAATCCTTGTGGACATGGTAGGTAAGCACAAAACTATTGTAGTAACCTAGTTCCATTGGTGCTTGGAGTCACACCTAAAGAATCAATAGTCTGGAAGTAGGTCTTCAAAATCTCATCAATCTGTTTCTAACCCTAAAGAACCAGAGATGCCCTGTTCATTAAACTGATCTATTAAAGAACTGGCTACTATGCTGTACTGCCTAGAAAAACGACAAACAAAATTCATTTATTCTAAGTCTGTACTTAGCACTAAAATAATCATTGAATAAAATTTAAACATAAAATTTAAGTCGAAAATAGAATGCTTCAAGTAGGAAAGGGGCTTAAGAGTAGCCTAGATTTAAAAAGCTACAGAGATTTAGTTATTGACTACAAGATCAAGAGATCAACAATTTATGGTTCCTCTCGCAACACTTTCAATGACTTCCTCAATAGAAGTAAATATTTCAGGAGACAGTAATGGTGTTACTACACTTTGCCAAAGCTACCTTTGGAATGGGGTTGAGTTCTAGATGCCACATTTTAAGAACAACATTGAAAAACTGGAGACTTTCCAAAACAGTGGAAGCAGAGTGAAGAATATGTAGACAATATCCTATAAGGAACAGATGATGAGACTACACCTATTGAGCTGATAAAAGAACATGCATTGGAGAAGAAGACACAATTGCACAGTTAAAGGGCTGACTATTTAAAGAACTGACACATACACACCAAAAGAAGTACTAGATTAATTCAGGTATAGCTCAAGAAGACTGATGAAAGACCAATAAATAGAAATTTAAAGGAGATATATTTAAGCTCAGAAAGAAAAACAAAAAAAAGAAAAACTTCATTTTTAGGGTCTAGTTATAATGATTTCAAAAAGTAAAAGGATTTCATCACTAGAAATAATATCAGAAATTGTTATCACTAGTTTTGTAAGTACACAGTCTAATGCTATTATTTGCATGTGTATGTTGATTTGAGATCCTTGAAATTTGTGCTCAGTAACTTGTTTGTAAGGTAAGAATTTAACCAGATTAAAAATAAAATGGGAGCAAAACCTTCTCAAAAGTCTGAATCTGACATTTTGAAATCCTGTTGATGTGAAGGGTATAGCTATGAACTGAAGCCATCAAATTGTAACTATTGCTTAAAATATTGAAAAGACATGATCCAATGCACAGTCAATTGCTACTGTTACACCTCAAGCAGAAAATATATGTATATGTATTCCAACACGCTGTCTACAGTCTAAGAGTTGTTTCTGATCAGCATTTAACGACACAAGTCATCCTAAGAAAAAATACAGTTGCCTCAATTGTGTGATACTATGTCTCCAAAGATTCCCTTCCTTCAGATTCTTAGCTTTATCATAAGGATTGACTAAATGTTCCCCAATGATGCAACATCCAAAACTATTCTGTCAATCAAGAATTTATTAAATGTTCCCCTGATGATATAACATCCAATACCATTCTGTCATGTCAAAGGTTGTAATATTACAAAAGCACTCAGTAAACATATACCTCCAGTGACTTATTGATGGCACAGCTCCTGGTGAGCCTCTTTTTCATTCTTATGTATTTTAATATCATTGATTACTCAGACTTCTGAAGAAAACTAATCTCAACATTAAATATAGCATTTTATTAATTAAATACTGAAAAGCACTCTCAAATATGCAGATAGTAGAGTTAATATATATATATATATATATATATATATTACCTTACACCAAAGACAATTTCAAAAACCTAGAATTTGGAAACATACATCCATGGTACTTCTTTCTCTATTAGAATTATCTATTCACATTATGAAACAGAAAAATCAACTTTAAAATAGTTTCTTTAAATGTTGCAAACTTATACAACAGGCTTGATTTGAAGGAGAAAAGCACTGATTATTGTTCCATGCAAACCAGAAAAGTCTTGCAATATACTGTGAATGAGATTAATTTCCTTTCCCTCCCCCCCGCCTACCTTCTGGAGGATCTACTGATGATCAGCAAAATGGCCATAAAACAGGGAAACGAGTGCGAAAAGAGAGAATACATATGGTAAGTGGGAAGAGGAAATGATAGAGAGGAAGAAAGAGAAATTAAGGGTCCAAACAAACCCACAGCATGAAAAAAACTCAACATTGTTATTTTAAAAATAGCATCTATTGGTAAAAAAAAAAAAAAAAAGTAAAAAGCTCTTCTACAGTCGATTTCTTTCTTTCCTTTTTTTTGGGGGGGAGTACCATAGTATCCTTTTTCTTTCTAGTATACCTTCTTTTCATCACAAAACTTGCCATAAACTTTTTATTTAAAATTGCTAAACAAACAAGAAAATACACTGTATTCACCTCCCGCACTCTAAGGTATTGGAAATACTTAATCACTGAAGAGCAAAACTTTTTGAAATCAATATTATAGAACTTAATTCTTTTAAAGAGAAGATTTAGATTACAGATAGAAAACAAATATCAAAATGATATTATGCAAAACACGTCTGCCACTACTTTTTCTAAAACATATATCACAAAAACATATTAAAATTAATATGTGTAAAAACATTAGTGCATCTGTATGGTTTACAACAAGTTATGCATGCAACAAAAACAAGACTTGCTTAGAGTTTCTAGGAAGGCATTTTAGAACGTCATGAAATGCCAGAATATAGAAAAGTTAGAAAGAAAGTACCTGTGTACCTCCGACAGAGAGGAATCACTTTCATCAGACCTACAGTGAAAGAGTTAGAATTATGAGGATAAAGGATACAGGTGTCAACAGGTAAAGACACTGAGATTGAACTGAAAATTAACAGCATGAATAATAGAAGTATAGCAAATGCTTCCTTTATAGCACCCTGCTTTTCTATTTGCACTGGATGTCAGCAAATTCAATGCAGAGTTAAATCAGGTAAAATATTTGATTCTTATGTTTTCTACAAAGACTTTGGGAAAAACCTTTCTATTACTGATCCACAGAATCTATCTATCCTCACTTCTAAAATGTAGTCTCCGAAGAGGAACAATATCAAGTAAGTAAAATACATCACTTCAAGATTGTATTTAATTGACTAGTACCAGACAAAATTGCTCATTTCAATAAGTATTAATGAATTTTATTCATCTTGATAACTACTTTAGATTTAGACTCTGCTGTGGAAGTTGCCCAAATACATTACATGTTTGCAAGGAAAACAAATCACTCATAATTTAATAATCTTTGATTTTTAACATCTCAAAAACACGCAGTTCTGACCAGGGCATCACTCAATAATAGTTGGGGAGCTTCAGTGGGATTTGAAAAATAGGTGACCCACTCCTGTCAGCCCTACCCTATACCCTCTAGGACTGGCAGTGAGTCTGGTTATGAAAATCTGTTTAGCTTGTATAATAAGCCTGTTGACAATGAGAATGGAGTAAGTGCTGCTGGCATGGACTGGAAGCAGAAATAATGTGTGGGATCTACATCCAGTGGACGAAACATGTTAGTCTTAAAAAGGAACCCCAAAGCAAGTGATTCAAAAGGTAGCTGAGTTTTAGAAAGTGTAGAGTGGTCAGTTATTTTAAGGCAACTTACAGAAATGACAACAGTCATTTGTTAGTAGCTTATAAAATATTTCAGTAAAAGATATGGAACTATGGTTTGTTTGTCAAGATTATCAAAAGATTGACAGAAAACTTTATGATTGAGAACACAAGGCAAACACGATTTAGCAATTCTTCACACCACTAGTGAAAATGGACTTCCCAAAGACATCCCTAAGATTTACTCTTTTCTCAATTAAATGAGAGGTATGATTTAACAATGTTAGAGTCTTTTTTCAATAACACATAATATTTACCTATGTAGATCAATTTAAAGGATGCATCATCTACTGATTAAACTATTTTAAAATCTAATCAAGTATTTTACCCATAAATTAAGTAGATTAAAAATGATTTCAAAATGATAGTATGTTTCTCTAAGTCTATAGCGCCATTTACCATGATCTAAACACTCCAGACATCTTAAGCAGAATCCTATTAATTTCAGAAATTGTTGATATAAACAGAGAGATTATAGCACAGAAAACAAATAATTGGGGTGGGAGACAGGCTATCAACTACTTACATATACAATGTTATCATTCAAAGGCAAAGCAGATAAGTCTGAGTTAATAAATACCTTATGGCAGCATTGTTAGTACCGAACAAGAGAGGTTCTGGCTCAATGTGAGAATACTTTTTCACTATTTAATGAAAATAGTATTTTCCACACCCTTCCAACTTCTCTTCCCCAACAACCCACCCTCAGTCCTATCCCTTCACTCATAAAGGTACTCTTTTATTCCAAGAGCACAATTAGTGAACTTTTCTGGTGGATTTGTACAGAACAACCAAATGACAATAACATGTTACCCATATAATAATGGTCTTTGTAGGCTGTTCTATCCACCAAAGATCAAAAATAATTTGCCTCTTTTCAACACAGGCTATCTGGATTAGAGGCTTTTGTGGGCTCGTAGAAGCTGAAGCATCCCAAGAAATTTAAACTTCAAATGTTCTCAAAGTTATTTTCAGTTCTAATGTAAAAGAAAAGGCAAGACAAGTGCTGAACATATAGTAATGCAAATCTACAAAATGGAATAATGTTCAGCAGGAAAATAATGTTCAGTGATTTTGTCTATGTGGTTCATTTCCTGTTGGACAAACACATAAAATAGGGAGAGAGTGGACAAGTCAGTCTCCATCTCCCACAGAAAGAGATGGCTAAATGTTTTCTACACATTGTATTGAAAGGTTCAGAATACTGTCAGAATAAATAGTTGGGGCTCCTTTCCATAATGACTTACTTATCCTGCTGAACTGATGTGTTTCCCTGAGAAACAGTAAGACGATTAAAAACATTCAGTTCATTACGGGGTCGGCTTGGTGGGGAAGAAGGAGGTGAAAGGCTAGCCTCTGAGGTTCCAGAGTCTGAGCTACAAGAAAAAAAGAACATTAAATGGGTGGAACATTAATTGGTTATGATTTGTTAGGAATGTTACATGAAACATGCTTTAAAAAAAAAAAAAAGCTTGTCATTAGAGAATTTCTTCCTTCTTTCCTCCCTTCTTCATTCCTTCCTTCTTCTCTTCTTTTTTTGTAAGATAAAACGCACTCTGAACAATGTAATTAAAACATTTTTTCCCACTGAATTTTGTGACATTGGCCACGAGATGGCACTAAAGAAAAGTTGTATCTGCTGAAACCTAAAGTCAGGACAAATAAAGCAAGCGAAATTTAAAATTATACAATTTTAGAGCTGAAACCAAGTTCCTCATTTTACAGGCAAGAAAACAGATCCAGGGAGTTAAAGAGTAATTTGCCTACTCAAATAATTCATTCATTTATTTTTAAATTACTGATTTACTCCATTCCCCATCTCCCAATTATTCTTGAGACATTTGAATCAGTAGAAACAGGCAAATTACATCTTTAAATACAGGAAGCAAGGATGATTAGAAGGATAATTGCCATGATATTCAAGTCAGCTAAACCAGTGGACAAAGTAGAGAGCGTGCACAGGGAAGGGGGATGGTATAAGGTTGTCCACTTAGGTACAGAAAATATACGAAAACTTCCTTTTATCTTTATTTTTATGTTAAAGAAATTTTCTTTACCAATATTTAAAGGTACGTTGGCATTGTCAGTCAAGGCCACGTCAAAGATCCACCTGCCACATGCAATTCATTAGGTGTCCTGAGGGAGGAGTAGGCGTGCCACAGAGCAGAGGGTGACAGTGGCTGTAGCCCATTCATTCACCTTTCTGCATGCTGTGGTGTTGCAATTTACAAACGCCCAGCTAAGTGGGTCATGTTGTCATTGTTAAGTCAACTCACCCTCACAAAACATACTAATAGCTTTTAAAAGATTTCATCAAAAACAAAACAAAACAAAAAAACCATTGATAATACCAATTGAAACACAAAAGAAGACCAAGGAAATGGCACAACTCACACCCTCTAAGTTGTTGGGGTTTTTTTGTCAACCCCTTTAAAGAGGTAAAGTCCATGTCAGTTTCATCAGGTGACAGCCAAAATTAACTTCAAATTTCCCTAGAAGATTAGTTGAACTATACATTTAATAAAACTCTCCTCAAGTGTATATTAACTCTGATAATAATATACACAAGTGATTGAAAAATACGTTAAGAGTACATGATTGGGGACAAGTGCTCAAATATTTATACAGGTGTGTGTGACCAAGAACTTTAGAAGACCACTTAGCCAAGCCAATAGCTGACCCAATTGCCTTCATTAGTCAAATCAGTGACAGGCACAGGGCCAGCCCAAATCTACAGAATAATTTTACTATTGTCCTTTAGTATCCACAGGCAGCAGGCATGTTACACAATCTAATAGATACAATTATGAGCAACTTACTGTTTTTGTTCCTTGGCCTTTGATTTTTCTGCTTTCTCATATGCCTTTCTCCTGGTTATAGGGGAAGGCTCTGGTAGTTTTTTTTCTGATAGAGATGATGGTCTGGAACTAAAATAGAAAAAGATTCTGTAATCATCTCATTTTTAAAATGCACATATAACTTTCTTTGTCAGATAGTCAACCTAAAATTTTTAATAGATTAATAACTGGAACTTGAGGACGTTTTCTCGGGAACAAAAAAATAAAACTAGGATAGGAGAATATTACATGGGTTATTTCTAGTTAATGAAAGCTTAAGAACTATATATTGAATTTTTAAATTAGTAATCTTATCAAATACATGCAAACCCATTATCTTTGAATATAAAAGTCAATGCTATACTGCCAACTAACTACAATAAATATTTTATTTTAAAAATAAGTGTTTTAAGTTTGATCAGAATTGCTTCCGCTGAAGAAAAATTATTTTTACCATTTTAGAAGAACAAAATTTTAGAATATCAGGATATGAGAAACAATGAGATTTAATGAACTATATTTAGACATAGTCACAACAAAACAGTGCTATAGGTAATCGCAAAAAAAACACATAATTATTTTAATTAACTATTTTACTAAATTTGTAACTAACATATTTTTAGAATTAAAATATTCTTCCTTCATAAATATTAAATGTTGAATAGTGGCTATGTAATTGACAATTTAAGACTATGAATTTTATGTATGGCGGTAACAAATTTTAATTGAAAAAATAAATTTTTGCTATCCTTAGCTAGTCATATTAACAAGTAAAAAAATCCACAGAGGAACTGGGAAGCAAGATCCCCAGAAAGGGCTTACATGATTCCCATTTAAAAGTGAAAACTAAGTATAATTAAACTTTGTGTGCCTACTTTCTCTAATCAAAGGAAATCAAATTTTAGAAATTCTGCATCAATTAAGTCATAAGGGCCACGTGAGTAAATCATTTTACCTTCTGCATGAAAGTCACGCAATAAATGGCTTAAGAGTTCCTGTAGCAAGGGCATGACCAGCTCTTAAATTTGTACAGAATTACACAAGCATCTGAATTTATGAAAACTTAAAGATAATTCATGTGAAGAGAAAGTCCAAAAGATATTTTCTACTTGTCAAAGAGGATATATTTTTTTAAATGAATAAAAAGGCAAAAAGAAGGTATTACCTGAATCTGGATTGCAGGCCATAGATTTAGTCTTGAAGTTCCAAAAGTCTCTACTCATCTGACAGACTAAATGCTGAACATATGTATGTGGGCTCCTAAAACCTGTCCTCAGCTCTATTTTACTACCTTCGCCAAAAGCATTTCTTCTATTGTGATCTTATCAAAAATGCACTGAAGCCACAAGCTATGCTGGTTAGCAATCTCGAATAGCAAATCCAATAGTTAATTACATAGGCCATCTCAAGCACGTGCAAGAAAGTTCTGTCATCATTAAAATTAAGTTTGGAATTAAAGGTTGCAGATGGGCTTACTGAATGGAAGACCATGGAACTATCTTCATAAAATGAAGAAAGTTATGGAAAACAGAGATATTCAAAGGGTGACAGTTTGTTATGTTTTGTTTGCAGAGTCATATAGCATGTGCTGCTTTTTGGCAATATTTCTCAATGCTGTGATGTATTCACCCTATAAATCATTTGCTAGATCATGTGTGAGGGTTAGTTTGAAAAACATCATTAAAGATCTTTATCAGTGAATGGTCTAATTTTAACACAACTTTCAAAACACACATACACACACAACATACAACACATACTGGCCTGTCTAGGGAAATCTTTATTTGTCCTCAAGATAATAATGAAAAATTTCTAAATAAGATTTGTTTTGAATAGAATAATTTTTGTTAAGATTATCATAAATGGGAAAGAGAATATTCCCTCTTTTAAATTTTTAATAATACCAATGAAAATACTTTGTGTGTACATGTATGTCAGACATGTAATGTGCTTCAAGGCAAAGAATTAGGAAAGCACAAAATGTATTGTTTGTAATTCATATTTCTCTTTTTCTTTTTAAAGGGTCAGGAAAGGTTTAGTATCCCAACCAGGCTCTTAGAACTGGGACATATATAATTTAGAGAAAATTTAAGAGTTTTAAGGCTTCAGTTTTATATAATGGTTTTATCGGTATAACTTCAATTTAGGGGTTTCTAAATACATTTTATCTGTAATTCATATATCAGCTTTTATAAAACTTATAATTCCATAAGTTACCCTAAAACTGAGAAACAAGACAATGCAATTCAACAAAGAACATCTCATCTCAAATGATTTCGAATGTCCCCTAAATTAGGTGAGGTAATACCTAACAAAAATGACTTTGAAAACCAGAGGTCATATTTACATACATTTAAAAAAATAGAAATAAGGAATTAGCAACATGCATATTTAATAAAAAGAAAAGAAAAGCCAAAAGAAAGAAAGTTAGTGTAGCTGGGCCAGACTTACATGCTGCCTATCTTAGAAGGGAAGCCAGGTGGGGGAGGGAGTTCTTTTTCCCTAGCACAGGTACCACTTGTGTCTGCATTCGTTCCAATCTCTTGCCCTTCTGCAACAGGCGGAAGAGGGCCAGGCAAGGAGGCATCTCCTGCACTAGAGTCTGAAGCTAGTTCACTGCTATCTGCATACAGCAACTCCATTTGAGTGGTGGTTCTCCTTCGGGCCTAGTCAGAGAATGGAAGGAAGGAAAAACAATCAGGGGCAAACTTGCGCAGAGATGATCAGAAAATAGAGATTTAATATTAGTTTGAAATAGGTAAAAACATGTAGCGTATCTTTTCCTAGCAAGGGTATCAAACATAGTATGTAAGATGGTGACAAGCCAGAGCTATAGCCAGATAAGGATTTTACAGGCCATAATAACAGTCAGCATTTGTATTGTACTTATTGTATGCCAGGTATTGTTCTACACACTTGATTATATTAGCATGTACTATCATTATCCTAATTCAAAACTGAGGAAATGGAGGCACAGAAAAGCTAAGTCATTTTCCCAAAGTCACACAGCTCGTAAGTGACAAAGCCTGGTTCAAAACCAGGCAATCTACCTCCAATATTACTGTACTATCCTGCCACTCATGGCCAGCTCCCTCAGCATATAATAAAAAAATAAAATAAAATAAAAATAAAGAAAGAAAGAGAGAAAGAAAGAAGAAAGTAATTAACACAAAATATAATTCCAGGAAAGCTCAACTAAATTCTAAAATTTTTCTATGCTTAGATGCTTTATTCAATATCAATTTTAATTTTATTTTAAATTATACCTTACTATCAATGTTTACATCTCTTTCTCTATTTTGTTATGCTGTTCCACTGATGCCTTATCTATGTGTTTAATCTGTCTGCTGGATAATTTAACACCAGACTGCACAAGCTTTCGGTGTCATGAAGAGGCAGGTGAAGGTCATTTTCCTAGCATCTAAACTCACTGTATGCATTCTCTTCCTTACTCTTGAAACCAAGCAACTACCCTGTTGTTGCTCAGGGGTGTTATCATTAAGGTCTTAACAGATAATCATGGTGCTTACTAGATTGTAAGTCTCTAGTAGGGCAGGCACCTGTTTTATTCAACTTGATATCCCCTGCACTTAACAGAGTACTGGTACACACCTATTTAAAAAATAGTCAAGGTCATCTTTTTGAAATAAGGAAAAAGAAATGGCATGAGATCCTTCCAGGCATCTCTGCAGTTCCAAAGAAGTAGTAGGTAGCATTTCAGGAAACTCTGGGGAAGAGAAAGCCCTGCAGCCATTTTCTTTTACACTGTTAATTCTCTCCACTTCCAATGGCCCAGGGAAGAGAAGATTCCTTTTCTTGGGGCTTCCTAACACAGTGGCTCTTTCAGGAGATGACATTTAGGCCATCATTTTACATCTCTCTCTGATGTCCCACAGGGCAGGAATAATGAGGCTCACAGGCCTGAAAGATGCATGTTACCTTAAGAGATTCTTTCCTCCGCTTAAGACTGGATCCAAATAATACAAGAATGTTTTCTTTTCTTTGAGTTTTGGTAACTTCCGCTTAGTCACTCAGTTAGAAAACAAGCTACATATCCCTAAGCCAGCAGCTCCGAAAACCACACATCGAGCTTAGAGATGTTTTTTGATTGGCTTGCCCAGTGTTTTAAAGACAAGGAAATTCTACATAAAAATCCATATTTAAGGCTTCTCTTCAAAAACCAAAGGACCTGTTTATGTTAGGCCCATATTCCAACATGGCAAAAATGAGCAAGAGTTGGCCATTTGCTTTAGATGGGGCATGTCCTCTTCAGGTTGTCATAACGACCCCGATGTATGATTTTACATCCAGCCAAATTACTCATTTACATTACCTCACTAACCCCTAAAGGCCTTAAATTCGTCCTGTCCATTTGCACAGTATTATTCTTTCAGGTCCTGATCCTATCCATTCAAATATTTACTAAGCACTGCAAGAGTTCTTTGTTTTCAAACATCTTAAAATGCTTAGTTAATCCCTCTAGTATGAAATGCTACCAACATTCAATCTGACATGTACCATGTTTATCTTACACATTTCACAACGTGTATCATTTATATATTTTTTTGAACTTTACAAATATGCATCATAGCCTCATTAGTTTTTAATACAATATGATGATAAAAAGTTGGCTTATTATTCAAACCACTTCAGGCTACTACTAGTTAAACAAAGTATGAAACACTTCAGAACATACAAGCATGCTAAAATTTCAAAAATCTCCCACCAATTCAAAGGATTTATATTATAGGCCACTATAGGTCTACAATTTAGTTAACCAATTGCTCTAAATTACTACTGTCTAGTAATTTGTGACCATCTCCTATATTAATATAAACTTCAGGCAACTTTAATAAATTAGCATAACTTCCTTAATGGGTAATAAACTTTTAGAAGAAACCTAAAAAAAAAAAGAAAACAAAAATTGGTCTCTGTAATTATCTAGTGGAAAAAGTAAAAGAAGAAGACTACAGTAAAGTGAAAGTTCCATGAAGGAGAAAATTTTCAATATAAAATTTTTTCAAAGGGGAATATGTTAAAGAAAGAAATTTCTCACACATGAAAGCTTTGGTAAAAGCATGCCTACTTGTTAACCTATCAAGGGTCAAGCCTGCAGCCACATATTTAACAGTGATAACAGAAGAACAGCAAGAAAAAAAAAAAAGTTTACCTGGCCTTTTCAATCCTCCTTACCTTATTTTTAGGTTTCACTTCACCACAAAGCTTCATAAGGTCTGAAGACAGCGTGCTATTTGAAAATAAATAATTAACCACAAAATTAAAAGGGAACTTTACCAGAGGGTCAGGGGCTTGGGGGTGGTAGAAGAGGGTAAAGGGGTCAAATGCATGGTGATGGAGGAGAACTGACTCTGAGTGGTGAAGACACAATACAATATACAGATGATGTATTATAGAATTGTGCCCTTGAAACTGATGTAGTATTGTTGACCATTGTCACCCCAATACATTTTAATAAAAACAATTTGAAAGGGAACTTATTATCCAAACTGTATGTCCTCCATGTTTACAACTGTGGAAAAAAATGTATATGCCTATCTATGGAAAAAAAAAGGATAATATTAAAAATCAAAATGAAGTAATTAAAAAATAATTCATTTTCCCTCCTTAAATATTCCAATATTTTTATTTTAATATTTGTGGTGGTTAAACATGACTTAGTGTGGTTTCCATATTACTGTTTCTAGTGCTATTCATGTACCCATAAAATTTAAAATTACTTGTTTTATAAAGGTAATTGTTTGAAGCAACAAGACAAAAGTACTAAAAATATTACAGAAACAAGTAAAATCTACTAAGTTTCCAAAGGCTCTCTTACCTTCCTTCTGATCCCGGGCTGTTTAAAGGTGCATCCTCGTCAGTACTATCCTCTACATTTTCTAAAACAAAAAAAGGTCCAAAATGTAAGTGTTATCCACATTTCACAACTGGAATGATGACCGTGATCCCTATGCTACAATAAACATCAGCCCAAGGTTTCAAATACGGGCGCTTTGGTTTTGGTAACTGAATCAAAATGGAAATGTAGAAAAATATTTCTAAGAAAACCTTTTGATTATATGTCCTAGGATGAGAAAAAACATGTCCAAAATAGGAAAACCACAAGTTTGAATGATAAAACATGGAAGAACAGTATTCATAGGATGGAAATGAAATCATGTATTTATCGGAGCATGTATAATTACATATTTTTTTCAGATTATGTATTTATCTCATGCCACCCAAATATATGAAAACTCACTGAGAAAATGACAAGATTAAAGAAAATGCTATATGAGCTCCCTTTAACATGGTAAGCCAACTTCGAAAACTGTATGTGTAAACACACTTGTTATACTTCATGAGTATGCCAGCTTACTTAAATATTTCTGTTTCCTTTTATTTTTGTTTTCAAGGAGAGAGAGAGAGAGAGAGAGAGAGAGAGAGAGAGAGAGAGAGAAAGAGAGAGAGAGAGAGAGAGAGAGAGTGTGTGTGTGTGTGTGTGTGTGTGTTTGAGATGACATTCAGAATTTACACATCAGCATGCAGCTCATTCACGTGGACACAATAAACAGAAACAAAAGGTTTGCATGCAACGGTTTTGTAAATGAATACAAATAAACCACGGCTATTTCAGGACAACTCTAGCAGACTAGTAAAAACGAGGAGAAAAAGCAAACAACTAAAACTAGTTAACAGTCAAAAAATAAAACAGCCACTTAGAGTAAACCATTTAAAATGTCAGGAAGCCCCTAACATAGGTGCAGGTTTTCAAAACATACACATGTTATTACAAAATCATTCCATAAAACTAAAGACAGCATTACAAATAACATAAATTAATAACAATATGTATGAATCATCCCCTTTTGGCTTTTAATTTTATATCATACAGGTGGATTGTGCACACAAATCAACTACTTCTTTTCTCTGACGCTTCCGTTCTTCCTTGCTGTTTAGCAGATATTTCAATAGAAATTCAGTAATACTTGATACCTGATAGTGTTATCTAAAATGAAGCCCATCTAGGACCTAAAAAGGGCGTTTACTTTCTGAAGTGAAGAAAGCAGTGGTCTTGAAGGCAATGTGTGTCTCAAAGCCCACCATTAGAGGAAGGCTCAAGGACTTGCTTCACGGACAGGATAACTGAGTGCTGAGGTGACTGAATTAGTTGATAATATCAAAATGGGGTTATAAAGAAATGACACACCTAGCCTTTATGTTCCCGTGTATGAAAGTGGGCCAAGATTGGCGGGCATTTTTTCTTGTAGGGAGTGAAGAAACCAGATGGTGTGTTAAACCATGTGAGCACTTGGTAAAGACGACTTCACTCCCGCTTATGCATGAATATGTATTTAGAGATAACTATGGTTTGACACAGCCGACCTGCCCAGAGGATAGAGGCGCCACCTACACAGTCACCAAATCAGACCCCTCTTCAGGACTGAGTTAGTATGAGCACTATGGTCATCTGGGAGGCAGGACACATGCCATCACCTCATTCTCAACTCCAAGAACATAAACCAAGCCCAAAGGCAGCTTCTTTTCTCATCATCATGACTTAAAGCTGAAGGCAGAGACTTATAACCACCGAATGCCTGAAAATTCATCCGTATCAGTGTGACGCTGCACAATCTCACCTCAGTGGAAGTGGACCAAATATTTCTAAAGTTATTTTTTTTAAAGTTATTTAAAAAGTAGTCTATAGGAAAGCATTAGCCCAGCAGCCTAGAGACTGCTGTCCTTAGAAAGGCCTGCTTGCATGGTTGGACTTTGTCTGGCATCTGGAAACTTGACTTGTCAGAGCGTCCCCAGTCACCAGTTAACAAATGAGAGTAGCTCACTGTACCTATAATGTTAGTGCAAAC
>NW_017732559.1:179566-203993 GCF_001890085.2 Hipposideros armiger
CGAGTGCTTGTTGGTCCAACGCACAACCTCGCTTGAAGGCCTCCTGCACACAGTACTGTGGCTAAACCTTGATGCTTTCGCTTAGTCACCGCCTAGAGACGCTCTTCTCAGACTGTCCCTCCATCTCGTCTTTTGCCTGACTAACTCTTTTTCTTCCTTTATGTTTCAGCTCAAATGTTGCCTCCTCAGAAAACTTTCATGGACTTCTCCATCCTTGTTGGGTGGCCCCATTCTGTGCTCCCACAACTCCCTGTATATATCCCAATCGCTGCCCTTGCTATAATGTATCATAATCTGTTCATGGTCTGTCGCCCTTAACAAGGCATCAAGTCTGTAAGGGCAAAATTTGGGGTCTTACTCATCTTTGAATTCCAGCACTGTGCCCAACACTTGAGATAAAATGGAAGCTAAATAAATGTTTTTAAAAGCAATGTATATATGATTGTCTAACTTTTGTAGATTTAACTTCCTTTTTTTTCCCCCCCTTTCCATGCTCTTCCTCCAAGCACCTCTGGGCTAGATTTTACGGCCTCAATTTCTAGGGCAAATTTCTGCAATAAGGTTACATCAGTTTCATGGGTTCCCACTCTCTGCTCTGAACCTTCTTCAAGCTATAGGTAATTGAAATTTGATTGAAACTTGTGAAAAAGCAACACTGCTTATCAGATTAGTAGTTTATTATTTTCCACACAAAAGGACATCAAAGGAGTTATTGCTTTTTTCTTCCAGGTTAAAAGAGATAATGGACCTAAAAAAGAATTTACCTATTACTATAAGTTGAGCCCCTAAGAAAAAGAAAACAGCGGTTTGATGCCCAGCCCGAGCTGAGCTGCCGCTGAGCTGTCAAAAGGTGGCAAGATGGCTCAGCTCAAAAAAAACAAAAAGAAAAGAAAGAAGAAAAGGAGAGGAGAAGGAAGAAGAGGAGAAAAAGGAAGGAGGAAGAGAAGAAGCAAAAAATGTGTCGCTAACACATGGAAAGGCAAACATTCTGGTTACAATCTAGGAACTTGGGCAGCCATGGTTAGGATATAGCCAATCCTACTTTTTCTACTTATACTTGTAATAGCTTGAGCAGCTTAAAAGTAGTAGCTTTTCCATAGCTATATTAGGCAGTTGATCTCCAGGAAATACTACTTTGAGATGAACATGAAATATGAACATCTAAAAAACCATAAAGCTCATTTATTTTATTTGTGTAATATCATTTAAAATAAATTCAGATTCATAGATTATGTGTACTCTAATGACACAGAAAGATAATTACATTTAATCTTTCAGTTACATTTCTCTCCTTTAAGTATAAGCATTTAGAAAACTTCTGACAGCTGTTATCAGGAAAAAACAAACAAACAAACAAACAAAAAAAAAACAGGCTGTGAACAACTTTTTAATTAAATAAAAACTGCTCCAAAATCATCATTCAGAAAAATCACAAGTAATAAAATTGCCCTGATACTCCTGATCCTTCAAGTGTATAATGACTAAGTGGAGCAGAGAGATTCCTAAGGGGTGGGTGGAGTTCAAGTGCGTGTGGTAGTGGCAAGAGAAAAAGGTTGAAAATCTCTACACGCAATGATCCCTAAAGCCCCTTCTATCCTGAAAAGATATTTTGATTATAAAGACTGTTTTAACCTGATCATATAGAAATCCTTTGGATAGTTTTATTCAATTTACAATATTAAAATATATGTGCTTAATTTTACAAAAATTGAGAATAGTTGAGAATCTAGCAAATATATACCAAAGGCAAATAAATACCAGAGAAAAGTTATTTATAAGGTTAAAACAACAGATGTAAGTTAACAGATATATTTAAAAATTAAAAAGAAATAGTCTTTTTTTTCAAATAAGATAGAGAGAGAAGAGCTTATGAAACTGGAGCCACAATTGCATTTCAAATAAAGCATATTTCTTTAAACATTTAAGAATTGTAAAATCAGAAATGAATAAGAAAGACAAAAGACAGTATGTTTGTGGTCATGGGTACATTTTTAAAAAGATCATGCAAAAAACCAGTGGTTGCCAATAAAAATTTTAAAAATAAGATGTACCACAATTAGTGTACATGAACAATTAGTAATTCATGCAGCTGTAGGGTACACAGAAAGCTAAACATACTTACCTAATGGTACGCTATCTAGATCTGTGTAAATAACAGCAAAAAGGAAAAAAATACTCCAATCAAAACAGATCCAATGTTAAGAATTCCCACATAAAACAAGATTATGTACCATTTATAAGATATATAGAATAGATGCCATAACAAAAACTTATAAATTTATTTTTTAAGGCAGTTAGATATGCAGAGTAAAGTAATGACCCTTGGTTAATATTATAAATAATTTAAATAACCAATTCAGAAACTTGGTTGATCTTCTTTATCTATAAAAACTAATTGCTTAATAAGGTTAAGTAAGCCTTTTAAAGTTGGTAATGATTTCTTGGAATGACAATAATTACATCTCCCAAAATTTATACATGCATATTAGAAAAGGAATAATTAATAAAAGCATAAGTAAATATAGCATCTATTCAGTCAAGCTATAGGGGAAACAGGTATAGCACAGCATATTCGAAGAGCAAAGATGTCATGCAATTCATTTAAGTAAAATGTAGGCCCAATTACCTTGTAAAGCATGGCCTAGTAAAGCATCTAGCTCAGGATTTAATTCGGCTTTCTCTTTCAACATATGGAATAAGAGCTGGTTTTGTGTAGCACTGGTAATTTCGGTTTGTTTAAGCCGACCTTCAAGTACTTTAATTTGAGCCTCTTTCTGGGCTGCCTGAAGACCCTGTAACAACACCAAAAATATAAATAAAATTATTTTAGATCATACAAAACAGAATCTACCACACAAAGATCTGCATCAAATAGCAAATGCATGTGATATATGGATTTTGACATCAGATAGACCTTGATTCATCTCAGCTCCTCCACTTTCTAGTTTGGTGACCTTGAGCAAGTTACCTTACCTTCCTGATTCTCAGTTTACTCATATGCAAAATGATATGAATAATACCTACTTCCTATCACTTGAGAAGATTAAGTAAGAGAACAATGTAAAAGGTCTAGGCACAACCCCAACGTGAGAAAAAAGTGAGTCAGAAATTATTATCACCTTCAACAATTAGGCAGAAGTTTCTTACAGGTGATAGGTTACTGCATTTACATTCAAAAAGGGAGGGAGTGCAACTATATTTTTTCCTTTCTGATTTTTTTTTTTTGGAGCTGTAAAGAATCAGTATCGCATCAAAGTTATGATACCAAATTTGTTTGCAACCCAAGAGACTTTTCTTTTAATTTTTCCTTTGTTAAAGTAAAAGAGGAATTATTTCTTCCTTCAGTGGTTTATCTGTTCTAATATATAAGCACAATAGATGGCAAGCTAGTGGAATTGATCTAAATATTGCTGACTTTTCTTAACTCTAAAGAAAGGTAAAAGGAACACTTTCTAATTAAAAAAAGAATCTTCTCCCTCATTACAAAGGAAAGGGTCGCTGGAGAAAGATAAACAAAACTACAATGAGTTAATCAAAACTCAGGTTTCCAATCATAGTGTAGTTACATCTTACCTTATTAATGCCCATTGACAGGAAGTGATCAAGTAGATATCGGGCTTCAGTAAGTGTGCAAGCATTAATGACTGCAGTGACATCCAGTGTTTCTCCTTCTTCCTGCATCAAACCAGCATAAGATGTCATATTACTTTGAGCTAACTATATCTGAACACAAGGCAAAAGCCTATGGTTTCATGTATTTATGTGATAGTATTGGGTTAGCTAACGAGACTCCTCTGAATCGTATAAAATATGATCCCTACCCCAAGAAACATATGGTGCAGTTGAAAAGGTAAGACACATTTGAGCAGTTAAGAATTCCATGTGGATTAATACATGATATATGTCTCTTACAAATCATAAAAAATATAACAAATCAGCAGAAAAATCTGGAGAGCAGGCAGGGAGTGGTATACATGCAAAACCTAAGAATCATATTAGACCAATAAACAGGAAATCCCATCACATAAAAATTCAAAGTGCTTTTAATAATAATAAAAAATACTCTTCGTTAAGCCATTAAACATTGTTTAATTACAAACCTTTGCTTCTTCCATCTGCATGATGTTGGCTTGACAATCAGAAATACTGTCATTGATATAATCTATATTAGCAGTTAATGACTCCATCTCCTCATTGATGTTAAGCACATTTTTATCTCCTTCTCCATTCTCCTTGATGATCTTTTCCCTTCTTTTTGAAAGTTTTTCTCGTCTTTTTGTGAGTTCTTCCCGTTGCTATGGAGAAAATAGGTTGGATTTTAAGAAATGATGTTCGTCTACGGCATTGAGAACATGATGCTAAGTGAAATAAGTGAGTCACAGAAGGACAGATACTGAAGGATTCCACTTATATGAGGTATCTAAAAAGTCAAACTCATCGAAGCAGTAAGTACAGTGGTGGTTGCCAGGGGCTGGGGACAGGGGGAAAAAGGGTAGCTACCGTTCAACAGGTATAAAGTTTCAGTTACATGAGATGAGTAAGTTCCAGAGACCTGCTGTACAATATTGTGCTTATAGTTAACAATACTGTGCTGTACACTTAAAAATGTGTTGAGTGTAGATCTCATGTTATCTGTTCTTACCCCAACTTTAAAAATATGATGTTCATCTATTCCTATATAATACAATCAAAACTCACCAGAAAGAAACTTGGTTAGTATTAAATTTGCCCAGGGAACAAGTTTGGAAAATCAGAATAGTCAGCTAAGGAAGAACATTTCTACTTTCTATCTCCCACACCTTGAGTAGCCTGTTCATATCGGCCTCCATATTGGAAATGGTCATTTTCTGCATGATGATGTCTGTGACTCTGCGCTCAAGAAGCTGCCATTTCATGCGAGCGGTCTTGGAAATAAACACTCGGCCAGTCAGTCCTTTCCGCTGATATTTTTTTCTATAATCATATAAAGCAGACAAATATAATTACTTATGCACTTATTTGATTATACATTAGCAAACAATATGCTGTTTTTCATTTAAGTCCAACACTCAGTAATAACCCCACGAAGATTATGTCAGGAGGAATATAAGAATCGTGTTGACCTGGTTCCATTTGTTGTGGACGTTGGTAAGGCCTGGACTCTTGCCACAGGAATTCTCATTTTCTGCTGGGCTGCTGCCCTTGACGCATCTGTTTCTATGGCAGCTGCGCTGGAACCTGTGTCCTGCACAGGGGTATCGGATGAGCTCAGCTTCCGAGTGACTTTCCCAGACACTTTATCTGACATGGGCCTTACTTGCCGACGAAGAGCTGTAACCTGAAACAGGAACAGAGATTGACTCTTTCTCTTAGTCTATAGAAATACATCATTTATCTCAAATCCAGAATGTTTCCTCCAAGTGGGCAACTTGCCTCTTCAGTTTTGCGACGAAGAACCACTTCTTGGTTTCTTTTTTGGGCTTCCAGAAGTCTAAGTTGATGCTATAACACAATATTGAATAAGTTAAAATAGTAAACTGAAAGATACAATACCACTGACTCTTACAGTAACATATTTTCCCATTCCCACTGGGAACTATAAGAGATCTTAGCAAAATCTAACGACAACCTTGTATTTATTACTACAGATATAGATATATTATTCCAAAAACATAAATGCATATTGACATAGCCAATTCTGTCTCTGAAAATAAAAGTTATGTCTGTGACACATACTTTTATTTAACAAACACTAAGAGCTCTTACCACACAAGTACTTTTCTAAATGCCTTACAAATATTATCTCATTTCTTTTTTTGTTAAACATTTTGTTTTGCTGGCTGAGGCACAATCAGGAAGAAATACAGCTTAAAATCTCTTCAATAAAGGCATTTTACAATATATACAGTAACTTTAAACTATTTTAAATATAGGAAAAACATATATTAATTGTATTAGCACTTTATAATAACTCTAGAAATGTTCTAACGTTAGATAAAGTAATGGACAATAAAACATATCAGTATTGGCTACCAAATTTATTTCTAGGTACTCTATGTGATAAAGACAATGAATTATGGATTACTTTAAGCCATTTTAGGGCTCTGATTTAGAAAAACAGTTTGGACTGAAAATATAGATCCTAATTCTGGTTCTGCCATTATTGAACTCTTTGTTTGGGCAAAGCTTAGATATTGGACTTGATCACAAAATCTTTCTTCTAGGACTTAAATTCTGTGACATAACAACTAATCCCTCATGTTTTGCATTCCAAATTCAAACAGATCATTCGTTTCATGTTTATGCATGTTCCTACATCATCAGATGAGAATTCTTAGAGAAAAGGATTCTATCTTATCACTGTCAGATCTTCATTGCCTACAACGATTAACAGAGATGCAAAGTTAATAAGTATTTTTAAGTAAACTACCAAAAATGAAAATTAACATATAGTTTGAAACTTGTTACTACATCATATTTCTTCCTATTACAAGTCAAATCTCAAGCTCATTCATATTTTTTGAATGGTATACAAACATACTAGGTTCTCTAAGGGTTCAAACAGAAACATGACAAGGAACAATTTAGAAAGGGGGTCAGTATGCACACAAAGCAACAAATAAAAGGGAGAAGAAGTCCGAGTGTTAGCTTTGTATGTGATTAGCCAGCCTCACATCTTTATAATAAAATATTATATCATATATGATCAGGTGTTGCAGATAAAATTCCAAAGTTTCATCCCAAGGGTTAATTGTTCAATAGTGATCTCTCTAACTCATATGAATTAGTAATAAAGAAATAAGTAGCATGCATTGTAAGGTAATTGTTCCTGTCATCCAAAGGTTTTATTAAAAACAAAATAAAGAGCCAAAAAGTGGAAATAGCCCAAATGTCTGTCAATTGAGGAACGAATAAACAAAATGTGCTCTATCTATACAGCCATAAAAAGTAATGAACTACTAATACATGCTGTAACATGGATGAACCTTGAAAACATCATGCTAAATGAAAGAAGCCAGTCACCAAAAAAAAATTTACATATTGTATGAATCCATTTATATGAAATGTCCAGAATAGACAAATCCATAGAGAATGAAAGTAGATTAGTGGCTGCCAGGGGTCAGAGAGAAGGAACAATGGGAGTGACTGTTAAGCTGTATAGGGTTTCTTTTTGGAGCGATACAAATGTTCTGGAATTAAATAGCAATTGTTGCACAATTTTGTGACTATAATAAAAACTTGAATTGTACAGTTTCAAAGTGAATTTTACGGTATGTTAGTTATATCTCAATTTTTTGTAAAATAGCAGATAGAAAAAAAAAGAATAGGCAGTATGTTAGAATATGCTTCTACTTGATTTCAGTAAAAACATAATGATTTAAACAAGCTCTAAAATGCCTAGGAATTGAAAGTGGCTTTTAAAATACACTGATTATTAAAATACACTGATATGCTGGGAAAAAATAAATAAATATGGGAGTCATCTGGCTAAAATATCTATATGTCTTCCTCATTACTCTCTCCTCATTTTCTCCTTCAATTTCCTCTTTACCTCTCAAGGTAAATTTCTTTTTTCTCAAATATGCTGTACGCTCATATTTTCTCCAGGGAGGATTTAGACAAAGCTGAGCAAGAAAAAAGGAACAAAGGCTGAAACCTAACCAACAATGGAGAAAAAAAGGTGATGACCTCTTCTTCTTCTTTTTTTTTTTTCAATTACAGTTAACATTCAATATTATATTAGTTTCAGGTGTACAACAGTCGTTAGACATTTATGTAACCTATGCCCTATGCAGTGATCCCCCTAATAAGGATGACCTCTTCTTTTAAGGAAAAAAAATCATAAATAACCATATTACCAAAAATTTGGGAAGAAGAAAAAAACAAATCACTGTAAGTTATAGCCCTAAGACAACTACAGTAAACATGTTGGGATATATCCTTCAAAATTGTACCTCATTTTAATCAAGCATGCATATACGAAATACTACTTTACCCTTAATGTTAAGTCATAGTCATTTTTCAGTTTACTATGCAATTTCCAAACCCTACTTTTTAATGGATAAATAACAACCTCTTAAATAAGATGGATAATAACTTATTAACGATTTCCCTTACTGTCATCTTGGTTGTTTTTACCTCTTTCACTATTAAAAATAATCCTAAAGTGAAGATTTTAACACACAGCAATTTTTCTTATTTTGTATTATTTTCTTAGTCTGAGCTCA
Organism: Hipposideros armiger; assembly: GCF_001890085.2. Taxonomy (NCBI): domain Eukaryota; kingdom Metazoa; phylum Chordata; class Mammalia; order Chiroptera; family Hipposideridae; genus Hipposideros; species Hipposideros armiger. The sequence goes on from NW_017732559.1 coordinate 187,774, forward strand.
TGTAAGTAGAGTTCTTGAGTCAAAGAATACAAAAATTTTTATTGCTCTTAGCAAAGCCTCTTTCAGTGAAGCCTGGTTAGTATGCCAGCAACATTTCTAAGAATCTCTAGTGATGAAACTGTCTTTGGAACTATCCTAAAATGACTACCTTATACAATACTGCAAGTAGTCCCTTGATCTCCTTAGAGATAGCCAGTAATTCTTTGACATTTTCATTTTCTTTCATCTCATCATCTAGGAAATAAGCCTTCAATAAAATTTATAATATCATAGTGTTTTTCATAAACTTTTATATTTAATTAATGTAAACACCATATTATAAGGTTAATGCTTATTTATTGTCTTGAGCCTGTCTTTAATAGTTATAGGTATCAGAAAATTTTCTTCCATTTGTTAAACAATCTGGTTCAATGTATAATATTCCTATATAACTGAGAGTTAAAGTCTACTCACATCTCTTTTACGTTGATCTTTTTTCAATTGTGCAATCTCTCTGTTTCTTCTAGATTCTGTCAATCTGGCTTTTTCTTGTTCTTCTTTCATTTGTTTCATTAGGCGAACCTAAAAAATTAGGTAAATACATCTATTGGAATTACACTATCACAACATTCATTAAATAAACCACATGTATGGAATAAGTTCTTAGAAGTCTGAATACTTAACATGGAAATGTGGAATTTTGCTGCACATTTTCAATGGTCAATTCTTATTTTTATTGGATTAATGCATTTATATTTTTAATACATTTCTAATATGTTTCTATCAAATTGCTTAGTGCCCTATGCTTTTTATAGTCAGTGTTCAATTGTTCTATAACTTGAATGAATTCTTGGTACTTAGTTTATTACCAGTAGTTTTATCACCTTGAAGGAGTTATTAAATCTGTCTAGGCTCATATGTAAAATGGAGATAATAGTGCTATGGCATTGGACTATTATGAGAATTCAATGAATGAATTCCTGTGCAGTGCCTACAACAGTACCTGGCATACAGTGAGCACCTAATAATTTCAGCTACTGTCATCAGCAAATACATAACATAACAATGTAACAACTTTCTAAATCATTTCCACATTTGCTATTTTAAAGAAACAATTGATTTTCATGCCAAATGTTAAGAATAATTGATTCCACAACAAAAACAGATAAAAAGATCAGGATTCACACACTCTTTTTGGTCAAGAGAAGAAAATTGGGTCTGTTGTAGCATGGGAATGGTAAACACCAAATCCAAGGTAGCTGTTGCCTCTCAGGGAGGGGAGAATATGATCAGGAAGGGATACATGGGGGCTTCGTGTAGATCTGTAATGTTTAATATCTTAAACTGGATCGTGGATATAGTGTTCATTATGTAATTATCTATGCTTTTTTTGCATGTTTGAAATACTCTGTACTTTTTTTTGTTAACCTTGTGTAAGAGTTTTAAGAGGAGAAATACCCATCAAAGTCCAAGAAGCCCTGGTGGCCACATGATTTTCAGCTCACCTCAAGAAAAGCTTTGATAATGAATGACTAAAGGAAACAACTCCTAATTGCCCAAAGGAAGTGCATCATTTGTAAGACTGGGTTACCTCTTAATTGAATATGGAAAGAACCTCAATAAATTTTTTTTTTGTCCCAAATGACACAGCATCTTTAACATAAGACTTTACTGGAAAATGAAATCAATACCTTTGTTTTTTTCATTTCCATCACATCCTGCTGCAATTTCTTCAATTGCTTTTCATATTGAGACTGATTTTTAAGCAACCTCGCATGCTCTTTTTGAGCTGTCTGAAGTCTCTGCAGTTCTTTATTCATGGCTTGGAGTTTCTTTTCATATTCAGACTTAACTTTTTTTGCCTTTTCTTCTGAGTAAGATTCCACTGAACCTAAAGATCAAAGGATATTTGTATTTGTTTCTGTGAGACACAGATTTTTATTTCACAGATTTACAACTCATATTCTTAGAAAAGAACTACCTCCCAAACACAAACCTCAGCAGTCAGCGTGTCTTTGAACCACTGTCTCTTTAATTATCTACTCTTAACTTGTTTAAACAATTATTGAAGGGTTGTTGCTTTTTTTACATGTTTCCAGCATAAATCAAGACATGAAAACAACTGACCACAACTTTGTACAAAATAATTAGCTAGACAGGTACAAACAACCTAGATAGGCACCAGAATGAAAGAACAAGATAATATTTAACACAATGAGACAAATTCACATCTAACGTGGCTTCTAATATATCTTTTTTTCTTCTAAAGAAAGAGATGATAAAAATCCATTTTGACAATTTATTTTGAATTTGAATTTGAATTAAATATAATTCTTACCTAAGTTTTGAAGCACCTGGTCTCTTTCAAGCTGAGTGTCCCGAATTTTATGTTGCAGCATCATTAGCTTCTCTTCATATTGCTTTTTCAGCGTCTGCAGTCTTTTCTGGCTGTTTTCTAGTTCATCAATCAGCTTTTGCTTGATTGCAATTTCACAGGTAATGTTTGCTAAGTCTGCTTGATAATTGGCTATTTATAAAAGAAGAAAATAAAAATACTAGCAGAGGTCAAAATATTGTATTTCTAGCTTTCAAGCAAAAGCGTGAAAACCATCACCTACATCCAGGTATTCACTTAGCAGCTCTAAAAACAATGTTCTGGATAAACCAAAAACTAAGAAAGGTGAACAAGATAAAGAGTGTTCATGTTGATCAGGGACAGCAGACACCACTTGTACTGAATAAGCATGGAAATCACACAATGACTAAATCCAATAAGGGAAGAAATCGAGCCTAGAAGGGCATACATAGGTCAGCAGTTATAAAAATGTGGAGAGTTTTCTGTCGTGTTTTAAACAAACTCCCAAAATGAATTTTTGTCCTTGTACTAAAAGGCAAATACCTTTTTCATCTGATTCAGAATCTGATTCATCAGAGCTTTCACCCCCTTCAATGTCATCTTCTTCTTCCTCCTCCTCCTCTTCCTCATCCTCATGGTCACTTACTTCTTGGCCTTCTTCCTAAAATGTGGTTTGTGACCATTAATAACACAGTACAGGCAGGGCAAACTGATTACATCATTCAGAGAGACTGCTGGAGTTCAAAGTACAGAAACAAAAATTTCACTTTTCAGCAGTTCAAAAAAATCATTCCACGATTTTAATGTTATTACATGATAATTTTGTCTTAAATCAAAGAGTACTTCATCTGTCAGAATATTCTATCCACCCATACACAATGTTTTTACAATGCACAAGAGTGAGAGTTGCCAATATTTTATAGCTCACATTTCTGAAGAAAAGAGGTCCTCACGAAAACAGTTTAAAATGGATGCATGATAAACATTTCCCTCTTTTACATATAAGTTGTTACATTTATCAGCAACCAAGAACAACCTAATCCAGGGAATAAAATTAACAAGTTCATTCTTTCATACTTACCACTTCTAATTCATTGTTTTCTCTTTCTGAAATACTCTTTTCTTCTTTCTTCTCTTGGTCGGTGTCTGTATTATCCTCTTTACCAGTCACACTTAAAAGAAAAGGAACAAAGGGGTATGATATTAAAGTAGAGATGAAAATGGTACACTTCTTTCTTCTACATTTTTTAAACTATCAATTACTTGGGAAAACAAACAAAAGAGTTGATCATTGGAAAGTGATCATGTCTGATGCTTCAGAGGAAAATAGAAATTGCCATCTAACGAATAGTAGAGTGATTAATATTAGTGGAGAAAAAGTTATTTTCCAGAAACACTGAGGAACAGATTACACCCTGGAGCATGAGACCTGATGAGATAGCTAAGAACTAGTCCCAGTAACAGCCAATAAACTAGAATAGAGGCAATTTAAATTCAAAGGAAATCAAAGCAAATACTTTTATTTATCATCTAAGTATACAGAACGTTTAGCCTCTAAACACAAAGATATAAGAACTGTATTTTTATTGATGTCCTAATACATTTAAAAATAAATCTGAAGATCCAAAACAAATCTGCCCCTGGTAAGTTTGTCTACACTGGTTGCATCCATCAGTGTGTTCAGGTCTTCTCCGGGGGTAACACAGGCTCTTTTTTCCTACACCTAGACCATACCTACAGCACAGGGCTGTTTCTCAAAACGTTCTCACAGAAATGGGTCTTTGAACATCAAAATGCAGCCTCCTGACCTGTGTTTGAATAGGAATTCCAGGGTCTGCCACAAGATTCTCCATACAAATCGAAGCCTCCTCTTTGGTGATCTAGTACTAACAGCCCTGACTACACACTGAGGCACATTGATATCTAAAATCACACTGATGCCAGTTAATGGTTATAGCTCAACCAATTTAAACCTGGTGGCCCTGAGAAGACAGAAGACTCTATAGTGAGCCAAATTTTGTTCACACTTAAATCACTTTGACCCTTTTTAGGGGTTTAGCAACCGTAGTCAATTATGCACAGAAGTTATACTTCTGTTCACTAGACTCATACATTTAATCAGGTTAAGTAATATTAGAAAGTGAACTTGAAATGAATCTACATGGAAAAGGTTTCTTCTTGTCCTATAGCAACATTTTTAAAAAAGCTATTAATAAAAAGAATACTCAAATAAGGCATTATTCTCCAACTATAATTTCCGCTTGAATAAGCTTAAAAACTTTATCACAATAACTTTATAACATCTGCCATTTCTTTCAGATATTCTGCTACATCAAATATTGCTCTAATAGACAGGTTTATTTTTAGCTTCTAGACTAAAAAGTTAATCTTATTTAGGCTCTATTATTGTTGTTAAACTCTAATGTTGAACTCTTAACTTCCAATTCTCACAGATACTTTTGTACTCAAAACAAGATGGATTATAAGTACTTCTCCTTTATGAGCACTTTCCAGAGTTTATTTATGGATTATTTCTTTAATTCCTGTCTTCCCCACTAGACTGTAAGCCTCCTGAGGGTGGGGATCTTGTCCATTGGGCTCAGCATTATATCCCCAGCACTCAGGGGATGTGCATAATAAATGTGCAGTGAGTGTTCTTTATATCAATCCCTGGGACTGTGCATGAGCACCTCTGTTTGGCACCTGTGCCTATGTGCCTCACTCACTATGTTGGAGCTTAATGGCACGGGTTGAAAGATGCATAATGATGCATGGAAGACCGCATATCTCTAGAACGAGAAGCAACTACCAGTAGGAATATCAAATAAATTTGATTAAAAAAAAGAGTTCCATGAGCGTTGTTAAGTCATTTTGTGAGGGAAAAATACTGAATATACTTAATGCCTCTCTTACATAGCTTGTACTAAATAGTAGAACTGCTGATTTTCTACCATCACATTCAGCAGTGCAAGCTGAAAATCTGGAGAGCCACTCCCCTTCATCCAATTATCCGACTGAAAGGCCAGTACCATATACTCAAACAGCGCTGGACTTGAGATTTAGGACTAAGGTTAAGGGTTAGGAAAGGAGAATGTGTTAGGAACGATATCTCCCATCAGCATTCCCCATCCCCTCCCCTATGCAGTCTCCCTTTCTCACCTGCAACTGGTGCAGCATGCAATCTTTGTTATTGTCGATTCCTTCATTTCGTCAAGTTCCAACCCAACTTCCCTGTTACCCAGGTTTATGGCCATATGATCACTTTAGTCCAAACACTGGACCCAACACACTCTCCTACTCCCTCAGTATCCAGCTTAACAAATGTTACTTTTGACTTAATATAAAGTTAACTCATATATTATAAGCTGTTAAGGCCAATTCTGATGCAGAAAAATCAGCAGTTGCAACCTTCCATTATTAATTTACCTTTATAAATCACTTAAGTCTTAAGCTTTTAAAATACATGTTGATGCTTTATCATGGTACCTCAACTAATCAAGTTTTCCTCAATTAACTGAGGCACGTTGATCCCTAAAATAACTATCTAAGCAGCAGGGAAAGACATTGAACTTTGCACTTTACATTGGATCAGAATCTTGGAGCTGGTACACTAGTGATCATGTGGTTTAACCCCTTTAAGAGTTGACAACCAATGTCAACATTTTTGTTGACAACCAAAAAAGAAACTGGCCTGGGGCAATTAATCCACTCCAGGGAACTAAACCAGGTGTCATGGCTCCTAGGCCAGTATTCTAGAGTCATGCGGCTCAGTCCAGGCAGGAAAGCATCAGCACCATCCAGGAGCCTTATAGATGTGCAGAATCTCAGGCTCCACCTCAGTCCTGCTGAATTAGAATCTTCATTTTATCAGACTCCCCAGATGACTTATATGCATATTCATGTTCCGGAAGCCCTGTCCTAGACCAACAAACTGTTCTATTTTTGCTATCCTCTAAGGATGACACAAAAGCTGGGAGCAAACTAAGTACATTTAAAGGACCTGACTATTTTAAGGTGGGAAAATGCTTCCACACACTACTTTAACCATGTATCTTATTTTTGACCCTTCAAAATAGAAGAAAATTCACAATTTTTTAAGCCTTTAATTTAATTCCAATGATAAACATGTCTTAAGTGTACACTAATTAGGTACGTTCTAGTTTTGACTTATTGACAATTAGAATTACATTCTAATTATAGAATACTTTAAATAAGTCATAGAATTATAGAATAGAATTATAGAAACTCTAGAATACTATAAATATATGTAGGATATAATTGTGGGATGTAAATTTCTAAATAATTTCAAGAAATTATAATTTTTAAGCTTTCATATTTAAAGTAAGATTTATTTAGCTAATTGCTGCATAGTAAACATTCACAAAAGGCTTATTTTAAGTAAGAGGTGACATTTCTAATGTGGTGCTTCCAAAATACCTAAATGTTATTAAAACCAGCCTATTTTCTTAATCATTTTAATTATATAAACTGGAGGTTTATTTAGAAAAGTTTATGAAGAGAAGTTCTGATAAGAAGTGAAATATTATTTAATCCTGGTTTAAATAACTGTAACTCTAAATGAGTAAAATGGCAAATGTTTATTATATAGAGAAATATGCTTCTAGATTTTGCTCAGATTTCAAATGGAAAAAAAAAAAGATATCTTGTTTTTGATGCTCACTTCAAATACATTTTGAAAGCAATACTTGTTTTCTAAATTAAACCTTCAGAACTCTTTGTAAATCTTATCTGTAGTAGGGCCACAGTTTCCTTTTGCTTTGTTGCCATTTTAATGTTGTTTTTCAACAAAGATAACACCAAATAAGGAAGAAAGGAGAAAGAGCCCACCTGTGACAGCATGGACTGCAACAAAATGTCAATTCCCACTCAACTAATAATTCCCAATCTGCTCACAAGTTTCTGAAAAATACATTCTGAAAGTCAAATGATGGGTTTTTTGGGTCATTTTTAATAAAAATGGTAAGTCGCCTTCATAATTATGATAGTTTATTCTGAAATCACATGAAATTGCCTGAATTTTAATTCATGTAACTCGTGAGGGTTTTATTCTTTAAAAAGTATTTTCAAAAATATTTTGGTGTTTTTGTTAATTTTACAAAATCATCATTACTTTTGGGAGCACCAAGCTAGTCTAGTCTGAAACAACCCATATAATTCTATAACACATTTCCTTTTGAATGGCAACTAAGTATTTAAATGACATTTTAATAAAAAACCTGGGAAGTATTCCAACCTTCTTTCTTCTCGATTGCTTTCCTCAAGTTTCTGTAGCCTTCAAAATCACGAGGCACAGTATTGGATGGCCAAGCCAATGAAGGACAAACCAGACAGTAAAAAGCGAGAGTGGTAAGAAGGTAAAAATGATACATGAGCTTGAAGACTTTAAAATAAATTTTAAAAGATATCATCAAAGGACAATACACAGTAAAAAGGCAATACATTTTGTATGAATAAAAAGTAAGTAGAAAAACAAGCAGCATCACATCTAAGAAGAATATATATAGACTATCAATGAAATTATTTAGCAATAAAATATAAAGTCTCAATTTATGTAAGTAGTAGGAGTGTTTGAATGCCATTGAATTTTAAAATCTGAAATGGATCAATTTTCTCAGCTTTCCCCAAAGGCCTACTTGTAATGATATCCTCTGCCTTTTAAACCTTTACAGAAGATCTTTTTATGGCATCATTAAAAGAACTTCAAAAAGTAATGCCTTTGTACCATAATATGAAAATACCATTAATACTACATACTAAGATACTACTTCTAAAACTGGTTTTCTATTGTAATATACTACATGTGAACATCACTAAATCTAAAAAAAAAAAAAAATTCTATTTCAAAATTATACATGAAATGGTGTTACAGTCATATGAATATGGTTGTTATATCAGTGAAAAACTGTAATTTTATTAATTGAAAATTAAAATCTCATAATATCACTGTGCTAATTATTAAAAACAAGCTACCAAAAGGACATATAAGACAAAGGTGGCAATAAAATGGGAAATGTAGTACGTTCCATTAGTAAGATTATTTTCCAATCAGATAAGTATTGAAAAACTATAGATATATACTTAAAGGCTTTGAAATAGTACTTAAACAATTCTGAGTGGGCAGAACCGGGCATCTTTACTCAATGGAATGTACTGATACCAATATTTGTCATGTAGACAAAAAGATAGATGTGCTAGGCTCTGAATAAGGATACAGAAATCTTGATACAGCCCACTTCTGCCCAGAATTTCAAAAATATTTTTCAGAATCATCAGTCTTTAAAAATGAGATTGAGGCTTAGGTATGAATTATTTTATAAAGCCAGTTCTCATTTTAATTTTGTAATGTGTGCTCACATGTGATTTTTATTTGTTGGCTTGTGATTGTATTTCATAATCAACTTTACTTGTACTGCTATTACAAGAAGAGACTAGCAATCTTTCTGAGAAAAAAAAAGTCTACAGAGTGATATTCACCGGGGACCAAAAGTTCCTGTGTAACAGCTAGGAGAAGGAAAGTAAAGCCATTGCCTAAGAAATCTGTGTGTTTCTAGGTTTCAACCTGACACCACTAAATAAAAATATAATGCAGTCTGATGAATGAGGGAAGTTTTTTATAGTGCAAGTCATTTAAAGCTAGATATCCAAAAATATGGGGATTAATGTGTGAATGGTATGTTTTCTTTATCCAGGTATACACACAAAAAAATGCAAAAATACATTATTTCTAACCTAGGCTTATAATGATGCTAATGAGCTGCAATGGCTCAGAAGATATGGTTCATTGGCAAAGAGTCCAAATTTTCTGTTTTCAGTAAGAAGAATTTTTGTTTACCTTCCACAAAAGAGATATATTAAAATGTATAGATGATATGAGCTAAGAAGTAGAGATATACTTTAGATGTCTTCCCAATTACCTTAAAAAACATTGCAATCAATAGTTTAATAAGACAATGGAGGGGCAGAGAAATAAACTAATAACCTGACGCTTCTCCATAATTTAAAGGAGTTTGCTTTTTCTTTCACCTAGCTCTATTACAATGCTTCTTCTGTGGGAGAGGCGGTAAGGGGTGGCGAGGCAGGGAGGCAGGCTCCTATCTTGCTAATCATTTTAACATTTATGTAACTGAAAAATAGGCAATATAGTCTATTCAATTATTCTCCCTTATTTTCTTATCCTTCCATAGTTTCTTAATATCTACACCTACAAATTAGTTTACAGATCAACAGGAAGGTAGAAGAGCCGACCTTAAAACCCCACCTATTAGCTATTGGTTGTAGCTTTGGTAAAGATGTTAATTCAGAAGAGAATGAAACTTGCATGAAAAACAGGACTTATGACATCCTCCTTGAACACAAATGCCACTCGGACATAAAAATGACCCAGTTGCTGCTCTTCCTACCAACACTTACAATGTCAGAGGCCCTGTAGCCACTAAAACAAAAAACTAACAACACAAAAAGGAAAAGACACGGAGCTTCTTAAAGAATTCGTGGAGTCAGCAGGGAGGAGAGAAAGCAGCTATAAGAACCAGGAAAGCTTAGGAAAGCTGACCAAAAGGTCAAACACCAGACAGGTTTTAGAAACTCTCAGCCGGAAGGGAGCAAAAAAAAAAATCTTGATTTTTTTTTTTTTTCCCCTTCATGAGGTTGCTGCTCAAAATTTTCGTATTTGGATTACTGCTTCCTCTTTCCAAATTACAAACATCCCTAGAAGAGAACCTTATTGGTCATAAGTTATTTCCACTGGCAATGAATTCCTTTAGTCAGATGGCTTTGCTCCCAAGTTTGAATTTCAAGAGATGAGAGAAGACAATAGGCGATTTTCAAATTGGGAGTGATTTGGAGAAGGGTAGAATTACATGAGAACTGACTGCATAAGGAGGAATGGGTCAAAGCAGCATGGGGACACAGAAAGTTAGAAGATGAAAATAAGAAAGAATGACAGGCAGAAATTCACATTTTTTCCCCCAAAGGTTGGCTACACCCATGAAAGAAAAAGTTTATTTCCCCCTTTTTGCCTATTCCTACTCCCTTCTGAATTGCTTTTAGCAAACTATAAAATGGGTAAAAATTATGTTATGTGAGTGAGTTGGGAAACCTGAATACTATGGATTCATAACAATTTCTAGAGAAAAATTAGTCCAATTTCCAAACAATCTTTGATTGAATTTACTGTCTTTTTGAGGTTGAGGCAACACCCACATTTTGCAGTGCCCTCTCTGATAAGTAAAGTAAGTAAATATGAGGCATGTAATACAACTCAGCTAGAATCAATACATCCAAACAGGAACGATAGCCTCCAAAAAATTCCTGTGGGAGATGCATCACCTGCTTCAGTAAAGCTGCAGTCATTCTAAACACTTCTTGTCTATTATTTATTTTAACCTGTAACAAAGCCTTTGGCTAAAATGAGAGCTTACCTACATTTTTAAAATAGGAATTTACATTACATACAGCTAAATGTTATTGGGATCTACAGTGAAAAGTTGCTGATGATGAATGAAATGCTTTATAAACTGAGTAAAATACTATTGGCTTTCATTTTTTAATCCACAACAAAGTTTGAATCGTGTGGTAAGAAAAATTGTATTAAATTTTACAAATTTATACATGTAGTAATATAAATTCATAAACAGATTCTAAAGGCTGTTCCGATTATACAGTTTATGTTACACAAGAAAACTTTTCTAGGTTCACACTACATTATATACATTTCAGTTTTACAAAGACACACTATAGTATGTGTGTGGAAAATGCCTTATAAAGCATTTTTTTAAAGCACAATATAGGAGTTACTGATTTTTAGAAAATATTAATTTGGTTTTCTCATTCTACGCTATCTTCCACTTTTTTTTTATAGATTATTAAGGTAATAGCTCTCCTTTTACCTTACCTGGCTTGTCTTTTCCTGAGAAATTTTTAAAATTTCATATCACTTTTTGTTAGGAAATAACTTATTTTTTTCACTAGGATTTTTTATGTTTAAATCCAGCTGTTTGGTGAGTTCTTCTTAGTAGTAAATCTGCTATTATTCTTATTTTAATAATTACTATATCTACCAGAATCACTGAAGTAGTCATAATTTTTCACTTTGAAATTAACTACAGTCTCAATTTTTTATTACCTTAAAATGGTTACAATTTCTATAATAAAGCAACAAAAACTAATCTTAATCATAAAATGTTTTTTTCCCTTTAATTCTAGCTATCAGTGAAAATGTTTACAATCCTACATTTTCACAAAAATAACATGCATTAGAGGTATTAATTTGGGGTACGTTTGATCACTATAAGAATGTCAAAAACAGTCTAGGTTTCTATTGGGATTCCCTATCTTTTTTCACGATTCATATCCAACAGAAAGAGCAGAACCAGCTCATAATGTTGAGAAATGTACCCTATAATAACTGTCATAGTTATTATTCATGAACACAAACCACCTATATACCTATAAAGCTAAGTCATAACATTTGACATTTTGACCAACTAAAGAATTATATTTTACAAGTAAATGATAAGTCATGTGCAAAAGTCTCATTTTCATTCAAGCAGTATGCTAGGTCTCACTAGTTTCGACAACCCTATGGTCATTATTTCAGTATTAATTGCCCTGACCAGAGATGTGTAATTCCTTGCTTTAACTATTTTTTATCATTCCTTTTTAACTCAAGGACACAGAGCAGAATTAATACATAGAATTTTACTTCCAGTAACTGTGGCCAACTGATTTTTCTAGGAAGCAATGCATGGTTACCTAAATAAATTTCTAAATAAACTAAGCAAAGCAGTATGGAGACTAAATGTCGATAATAATTCTACAAAGTGCACCCCCTGTAACAACCCTTTTGACAAATAAGATAGCTTTGCCTCCTTTTGAATATCTAGCCAAAAATGCTTAAAATTAATTTGACTGGCATGGTCAAAATATATTATCCTTAGTGATTTGACTGCATCACAGAATCAATATGTAAACATTAAGAAATTGAGTGTTTAACCACTCACACATTGCAAGTGGTCAAATTTTTATTTTCCTCCTCTTCTTTGCACTCTGTTGATTTTAGAAGGAGATATTACTAGGATGCAAGGAGTGAAAGCCTAGAACAGTGGTGAAAAACTAACCCCTTGTTAGAAGATTCAGAAAGCCTGAAATAATAAATAACTTTCACATAATCAAATTAGAAGCCCTGCAGAAAATACTTCAGAGACCAAATGATATTAAATGACAGTCTGATGGATTAGTTTAGCCTTTAGTTAAACTAATCTAAACAGGAATTAGAATATATCCATGTGACTATTTAATCGCATTAGAAAATGGGAAAAAAATGAAAACATTGAACTGTGATGGTACAGCAAGCTTTGCAGAAAAGAAAGGTGAATGCAATGCAAAAGCAGCTATTTGTAGAAATAATAAAATAGTTTCTAATAGTAATTTTACCTAAATAAAATTCATTATCACAGTATTATGATTAAACTTATTATTTTACATACAAGTAGAAATAAACTATTAAAAGCACAACTGTAATTGTCAGCTAATTTAAATGGCATTTCATTTATTAATATACTTATGACACTAGGTATACTCATTGTAATCACAAATTAAAATATCCTAAAAAGTAAGAAGAATAGGGATTCATATAGCAGTGATTTTATAACACTACCTTTTTTTCTTCTTCTTTTCTTTCCTTTTCAGCTTCTCTAAATCTTTCTTAGCTAGATCTATAATTTCAATGGTCTCTTTGTCTGAGGACAGTATAGGAGAGAAAGATGATGGCCCACTGAAATACGGTGATCTGGTGGTGGCTCTTGTCAAGTTTTTTCGAAGGTTCTCATTCACGGCTTCACTTTCTAATAATTTTGCCCTAATGAATAAAAATATAAATAGGAAACATTATGTTTTTATTGTGGCAAAAAAATACATTAACATAAAATTTACCACCTTAGCCATTTCGAAGTGTACAGTTCTGCAGCATACAGTACATTGAAATTATCATTACAATCACTGTCTTCATCTATCTCCAGGACTTTTTCATCTTCTCCAACTGAAACTCTGTGCGCATTGAACACTAACTCTTCATCATACTCTCCTCCCTGCCGCTAGCCGCCACCATTCTACTTTTTGTCTACAGAATTGACTACTCCAGGAATACACAGGCTTTCTAAATGATTTGTTTTGCATGCTAAAAAGTGTTCCAAAATATATTTCAATAGACAGGGTTTTTTTGGTTTTTTTAATACACGTATTCTACAGACAGGGTTTTTTGTTTGCTTGTTTGTTTTGGGTTTTTTTATACATGTGTTCACAAACATTAATGTTTAGGATATTTTTTAATTCCGTGATTAAATAATTATAAATTCGAAATCACATTCTTAGTGCTCAAAAGTGCCAAGAGTAATTAGATTACTTGCATTCTGGCCACTAGGCACTAGTTATCCTTGCTTTGTAAAGCCATCGTTTAAACTTAAAATGTACAATCAGCATGGCTCCCTTCCTGTCAGCTCCTCATTCATCATGCTATAATAGCATTTCCAAATCTTTGCAAGGAATAGTTAGTCAAACTTGCCCCTAAATGGCTGAGAGACATCTGGCTCCTGATATGCCGTGGGAAAAGATGGTATCTCTATGGAAACCTGAGTTTGATAATTGAAAACATTCTTCTGTTTGCTCAAGCGGTCCTAATAATGACAGGAGAATAATGTGTGCACTGTCAGTAATATGCAAAAACACAGAATGATAAAATCCTAAAAGGGACTGGAGTCTTGGACTAAAAGGGGTTCAGAAAGTCCCCTAGGCCAGTCCCTTTACTTCTATTTGATTTAAACCCCCAAGAAGAACACAATTTTATCTACTTCTATATAAGAGATTTCCAAGGTCGATTTGGCACAAGGGTAATTGAAACAGGGCTATAAACAGAAATACTACCTACTACTATCTCTGCCTCAAAACTATATTACTAAGTAAGCACTTTGGCCATATGTTCAAATATTTCAGAGGAAGATGCTAGATTATTTGCAACTACTAAGCTCTAGAAGGCATAGTCAGCTCTGTGTTTTTTCATTGTCTATCAAAGTTATTCATGGCACTGTTGAAATCAACTAGAGCCAGTGTATACAAATGAGTGAATATATGTTTCAAGCTAGTGTCCCACACAGTCTTTAATGAAACTGTTTTATTATATACCTGGTATCACAGGTAAGCAGAATAACAGTTATTAATACTTTCAAATGGTTAAATAGTTGTATCAAACTTCTAGAGTAAATGATTTCAAAATTATTTTAAAGAAAATAATGAATATCATGCTGTCATTTTTTTAATCAAGAGCACAACCTAAGTATAAAAACTCAGCTTAACTGTAAAGTCAAATTTTACTTTTTTTTATATTTTCAGTATCTATCACAAAGCCTAGGTACTTAATAATTAATGTTAAGAATAAATGAAAATATAATGAATTAACTATCAATAATGGCCTGTCTTTTAATTGGCCCATTTATACAATAATCAGACAACTGTGTTTCTTTATTACCTGGTTTTAAAAGTCTGCATTTGTTAGGGGTATATTCAATGCTTTCTTAATCCTGGTGCTAATAAAGGCTTAAGCCTTTAGAGCTCCCATGTACCAACCCCATGCTGCACTAGCAGAACCTGATTTTGTATGGGCTGTGGAGATAACATCTCTCTCTTTCTCTTTCTCTCCCTTTTTTTCCCCACTCACCCACCCACCCATTTGTTGCTGCCTGCATCTCATTTAACAGGATCCCAAGCAGTGAGGCAAGAAAGGATGTACAGAGATTTCCTGGGGAAGGAGCAGATTGAGGGCTTGCATCTCAGCTCTCTCACTGGATCTGGGACCATTAGTTTCTAAAAGCCTGTACTGTTTTTCTATAAAATGGAGATGAACACTATACTTACCTAGGATTGTTATGAGAATTAATGATATAATGAATTTAAAGCTTGCTTGACTGATAATGTAGTTAACAAATAAGATCTATTCTTACCAAAAAGTTGCTAACAATGTAATTATCTCACAGGAGATCAGTTAAATCAATTACAAACACGAGATAGTACTACATGGAGCCATGCAAAAATCATATTAGAAAAACAGTTAATACCATTAAAAAATGTTCATAATATTTTTATCTATTTCAAAGAATAAATAGCAAAGCACTAAATACACCCTAATGTCAATTTCACTAAGTATGCATTGAAAAAATATTGAAGAGATACACGAATATGTCAACATGAGTTCTAGGAATGGTGGATATATGATTGATTTTAATTTTTTATACTTTCCTATGTTTTCAAAATTTTCTACAAAAAATTTAACCCCCCAAATAAGAATTAATTAGTGACAATTATTATTTCACAAAAAATAATAGGACATGTAAATGTATTAAAAGATAACTAGTAGCTTTTACAATTAGAATGATAAGACTTAACATATAAACATTCCCAAGTGGAAATACACTGACATAACTTTGCATCAAGTTAAGAAGCTATGAATAAATGCCTTCCTAAGACCAAGTTTTGATAGATATATGGAATAGAGTAGGATTTAGTAGATAAAAACAGAATGTGAGAACTTGGACCTAAGTAATAATAACATGTTAGATCTTTATAGTACTTTTCAGTTTAAGAACTTTGACATCTTGTGCTTTAATTTGAGCCCCATAATAACTCCTTGAGACTAGCAGGTATTAAGTTATTCTTACAGATGGCTCTAAAGCAGCGGTTCTCAACCTTCCTAATGCCGCAACCCCTTAATACAGTTCCTTATGTTGTGGTGACCCCCAACCATAAAATTATTTTCGTTGCTACTCTATAAGTGCAATTTTGCTACTGTTATGAATCGTAATGTAAGTATCTTTTT
>NW_017732559.1:210678-217869 GCF_001890085.2 Hipposideros armiger
AATTACCAGATCATTTTACATCTTTTCAGTATACATGATGTTAGACCATTGAAAACACTGTAAAATAGATTATATTAACTGTAATAAAATCAATAAAAATGTAATAGTTGTTTGCAACTTGTTGATTTGTGCTACGATTCAATTTAAATGCCAAAAATGTTTCCACTTATAAAGCCAACATGTTGATGTTTATAAAAAGGAATGCATTACAAAAGAATATTTTTAGCTGATGATCAGGATAATTCAAAGTTATGAAAAAGGAGAAATATCAGTGAAATTGGCAAAGTTAATAACCACCAAATACTCTATATTCATTTAATTGACATTTAAAAGAAGTTCTTCCACATGTAAAAAAAATGTTTAAGTTTTAGGAGATTTGTAAAACGGTATCAAATATATTTAAATTACTTTATATTTATTTAGAAGACAGCATTTATTTTTCAACAAAATTTTATTAGGCATATGTTATATGCCAAGCACTTAAGCAGAAACTATGATAAAGTAGAAAAAGCACATGCTATGGACTTCATTTACTAGCTAAGTGACTTAGAGTAAATTACTTAACCTCTCTGGATTTCAATTTCCTTACCTATAAAGTAGGAATAATAACATCTGCCTCAAGGGATGTTATGAGGATTACGTAAAAGAACAACATACCAAAGGACTCAGACATTTTATGTACTTAATAATTATTAATTCCTTGTCCTACTAATTTGCCCTAGAATAAGCACAGTTCTTATAAATCACTTTACAAAGTTTAAAAATAATGAATAATTGGAATTCAGTACTATGGAGAATAATAATGTATGCGTACCTATTACCCCCAAGGGAATCCTGTAGCAGTCTTGTCAGCTTAGAATCTCTATAGGGGACATGCGTGGCCCTCTTACTCTTGTCTCCCAATGCACTTATTACATTGCCAAGTGCCAACTAAAAGAGAGAGAAAAAGGAAAATCATAACAATTTACTAATTATAATACTTTTAAATAATAAAGGCTTATAGAGAATAATACAGAGACATGACAGAACTGAAAAGATTTGTTTTTCTTACACTTATATTTATATATTATATTTCTTACATTTATTAAGTAAACTTCAAAGTTTTCTATTAACTACAAAAACTGACAAAAAATTTGACTAAAAACTGACTCTAAATTTAGTTTTATATATATATTCAAAATTCACAAATACTTCTACTCAGAGATTTTCTTTAGAAATAGAAATAAGATTGGCAACTTTTAACCGTCCCTAGAATTATCAGAGCATCAGGTTGTTCCCAGAAAATTGTCAGTGGATGTTGCAAATTGTTCCCT
The DNA here is from genome assembly GCF_001890085.2 of Hipposideros armiger. Taxonomy (NCBI): domain Eukaryota; kingdom Metazoa; phylum Chordata; class Mammalia; order Chiroptera; family Hipposideridae; genus Hipposideros; species Hipposideros armiger. Next base: position 211,992 of record NW_017732559.1, read on the forward strand.
CAACTCAATGAAGAAATGAAATGTTTAGGTAGTTTAGCAGTTTCATGACACTTTCTTGTTGTAATATAACTCCCTTGTGGGAAAACAAAATCTGCTTTAACCAAAATAAAAATGTCAATATGATTTCTCTGAACAAGTAAAGCTGTCTTTAGAAAAACAATGACTCTATGTGCTAAGCATCCAATATTGAAGAAACTAAATCAAATTACAGAACTCTTCAGTCTCTCCTCCTGCCACCGTTTTTCTGTCACTGAACTAGCACCTACAGCATAAGCATTATCCTAAATGTTGGTCACACCTCCCTTCAGTAATACAAACACCTATAGCCATGTCTTTGTGCAGGCCAATGGGTCATGCAAAGAGTGGCGTCAGCATCCCATTATGTCTTCATCCCCCTCTTCCAAAGAGGCTACAGTTGTAACCACCACTGGCCACACCGAAACAGACACATGGCTTTTGTCTTTTCCTAACAGCACAAATGTAAATACCACCATGATTTTATCTCCTAAGAAATTAAGAACAATACACAAAGTCCAGGCTCCAGGTCACTTCCTGTAACACAGAATTCAACTGTATGATGGGAGCAATACGATGGGTATTGGAGTTAGGATGTCTGGCTTTCTCTAAACAGCCTTAGTTGTGATCATAAGAGGAGCAAATAGTGGGCAACAACACAATAGGAACATCTGATTGGAGCCCTGGCTCTGGGATGGGAGGGAGGGAAGCAAAGTTGAAAACATGCCCTGATGCTGTCAGCATCACAGAAGTTTAGGGATGTCGTTAGCTTTATGCAGGAACAAATGTCCAATTTTATAATAAGGTCAATAAGAAGAAAAGTTTTATTCAACATAAATTTACTCTAAAACATTTTCTTCCATATAACAGAAGCTTTAGGCTAACAAACACAAGGCGTTTTCCAATCAAAAACACCACTAGATGGCATGGTATTAAAGTTAATTCTTAATATAATCTAGAAAAGCTCTCATTTTGAAACAATCTACTGAAAGGATTGATTATAATTCCCAAAATAAAGTGACTGTCATAAAATATTAGTAAAAAAAGCTATCTTGTAGGTCACCCCGTGAAACAGCAAATATTAAACGTTGATTTCGATAAAATATTTTTAAAGGTAGAATTTTTAAAATCATTTCTTCTATATATTTTTTTTCTGCACATNGCAACAGCGGTTCGAGTCCAGCCCGAGCTGAGCAGCCGCTGAGCTGCCAACAGGTAGCAGGATGGCTCAGCTTAAAAAAAAAAAAAAAAAGAATGTCTCCCGCCCTCTGGAAGTTAATCCCTCACCGGCCCCACCTTACACGCATACCTGCTCTGGCAAGAACTTGGTTGGCCTGATCGCTAACAAGCTGTGTGATTCTGGTCCTCAACGCATCAACCGTCTCTTGCATGGCTTTAATTCTTACACGCAGGTTATTATTTTCAGTCTGTAGCATAGCATTCTCATGAAACATGTCATTGATGCTTTCCACACCCTCCTCATCAATTATTCTTTTACCCTAGAAAAGGAAGATATTTCCCTGTTGGTTGAGGTAATCTTAAACACACAAAAGATTCACTTAAGGATATTAGGGTATTATGCAGTTCTGCATCCAAGAGCCCTTTTGTTTTAAGTGTCAAGGCAAAAGAGGTTCTTTTCCCTCTACATCCCTCTGTGGTGCGTTTTTCACTAAAGAAATTGATTGGGTAGGAAGCCTTTTGAAATAGACACTTGGTCAGGTGGATAGACTGAACGTTATTAAAGGCTACCCACAGGAAAATTAGGGAATTCTACCTTCAGAGGAAAAGAGGTCACTATCATGACAGACAAGAGACTAGACCCAGAGACATACATGTGTAAGCCATCACAGAAGGGCATCATTGTGTTCACAAAATGTACCACAAAATGCAAAGCCAAAGCCACGCACTTACTGTTTTGTACTCCATGAGCTCCATCTGCAGTCGTGTGATCTCACTGCGGAGGGCATTGATTTGCTGACTAGCTCTGTCCTGATTGACCATCACCTTGTTCTTGATATTTCTAGCTCGATTGGCATATTTCAGAGTATTTAAAGTTTCCATAAAATCTCTGTCTGAAGGGCTGACACATGCTATCATGATTGTTTGGCTGAAAGTTACAGAGAATAATTAGGTTGACAGATAAAAGCAAATAAAACAATGAAGTCATCCTTTTTAAATTCCTGCCCTTTGAATCAAATCTTCTCTTCAAGATACCAAAAGATTAATACCGCTAGCTTAAAAATAAAAGAAATTTAAAAGCCCCCACGCTTGAAGACTATGTTAAGGAAAAAGATTTTGTTTGCTTAGGGAAAATAAATTTATATTATCCTTCTCTGACCCATAAGACCTTAAGAAAGTACAAGTGAATACATTTATTTCTCACCCCTTGACAAAAAAAACTGACACAAAATTCTAAAATTTAATCTATCTATAATATGACAAATTGAAATTCAAAAATCATTTGTTTCATTACCTACTGAACATTTCAGGATTTAATTTTATTTTATTTAATCACTTGTATCCTGATTTTTGTTGTCAGCAAAAAATCTTGCACTAAATCCTATCAGTTGAAAAAGAAGAATACTCAGTATATCCATATGTTTTATAATACAAAACATCATTTGTGATTGAGTGGTCAAAGTTCCAGGATTTCTGCCCAGATTACATAGGAAAAAATGGGAAACACTACTTTATACCAACCAAAAAAAAAGGGTAATGAAATGCTTAGCATGCTGCAGCTATTATGTCTGCCAGTGAAACAGACAAAGGAGATTCTTATTGGCATTTACACACTAACTGGAAAATGTATAGAACTGCAATTAAAGAGGTAATTTACACCCAGGTAGGAAATTCATGTCTGTGAATTCTAATCTATATTCTCCGTACTCTCCTGCTTCCAGCTCCTGCCTTCCCCCAATAATCACAACATACCACTCATAGTAACCCTTTTAAAAGGGGTCCCATTCCACCCATCCTTTTACCTTTATCATCTGCTGCTCATCCTTATTTACCCTTACTCTTACTATTACTCAAGATTCAACTCAGGTATGATCTAGTCTAAGAATCCAGCCCACAGTTGGGTTGTACTCTTTCTCTCTGCTTTCACATACTCTTTGCATATCTCTTTATTGTTGATTATATTATTATTATAATTATTAATTTTGAAATTTTATAGACCCCAACTCTTAGATCCTAAACTTCAAGAATCATCAAGTTTTGTTTACCAGTATACTTTGTATAACACAATATTTGGAACATACTAGGTCATTAATAATTGTTTGTGGTGTGTGTCATGTGTATGCAGCAATTATTTTTTGGAGGTCAGACAGTTAAGGTGATTCATGCATCTCTAGCTTTCTCTTTTGATGAAGAAGATAAGGTACTCCAGTGAGGGTGATGATCATAGAGACTGATTAAAGAACAGGCCTACTCAAAGTGTAGTTCCTAGTCCAGTGCCAGTCTGCAAACTATTTGTTACCAGTTCATAATAAGTATGGAAATTGAAAGTAAGCATTTTAAGCTTTTGCAACATTTGAGCTTACTGTAATCAGTGAACTCATCTCATTGAATCTTGACCAATTCAACTGTTTTTGAACTCCCACAGTAAGTCAGGAACAGGGCAAGCTGAGAAGAGTCATGCACCATATTAACCCACCACAAATGGGGGTGGGGGAGGAGAAGAACTTGCCNGGTCGTTCGACCCCCAAAGGGCTCGCGACCCACAGGTTGAGAACCGCTGCTCTAAAGCTTGAAGATATTAGGTAACTTGCCCAACGTCACCCATTTATTAATAGATAAATTTCAATCCAGATAATCTAATTTAAATTCAAAGCTCATTTATGCTTATTCTATATGCAAATTATTTTGCATTGTATATTACAGTGCTAGGGTTCTAGAAGACCACACCTCAGGAGCAGGACACCCCTAATTAAAGAACCATCAAAGAAAAGTTGGGAACGTGGAACAAGCTATTAATCTATACCAGGAAAGATTTGATCAATGATTCAGCTCAGGGCCTGAGTCATCTCTGTTCTCTAAACAGCTTAAAGAATGGTCTTAAGAACTTGAAAGAGAAAGATACTAGGTGCTACTGTCAGTCACTAGGAGGAATGGAAATGATTCAGTCAGTTTTCTAGGAAATAATAACACTTGTGACACTGTTTTGTCCAATGGTGAACTCAAGCTTAAATAAGGCCTTAGAGGAACAGGGTGGAAGAGATGAAACTGAGCACAATAACCAGAGCATGGAATCAGCTTTAACAATTGACCAGTGCCAAGGAAATAAAAGAGAAGCAAGCTAAGAGAAGGAAAAGACAGATATCAGCTGTGTCTCAAGGAATGGTAAAAATGGGGTTTACAGAGTAAAGAAAGGCAAGTTTGGGGCAGTAGGCAAGAAAAAGCACCGCCAACACAGGATAGGAATGCAAGTCCAGGTTGGCTGCTGACCAGAACCAGGGTCCAAGGCCCCAAAGGTAAAACCTGGATATATGTGTGTGTGTGTGTGTGTGTGTGTGTGTGTACATATATATATATATATATATATATATATATATATATATATATATATATATACACACAGAATAACAGTAACAGTTATTAGAGTAACTCTACTATTGCCAGATCAGATGTCTTCTCATTTGCTTTTACTTTTTGAAACACTTAAGGGATGCAGTGTGCCTTGTGGAGGCAGAAACAGTGGACACATCAGTCGTCTCTGTTTGAGACTCTCTAGGATAGCCAGAGGAAGAGAGAACACAAATACAAGATGGGGAAGAGTTAGGGTAGCTATGAAAAATGATCTCCTGCTTGGTTATTTTCAGCAAATGGGAAGCAGAAATAAAATCTGAGCTACTTAGATGCTCCCCATGGAGCTGACTGTAGTTTTACTGCAAGAGAAAGTAGCTGAGCCATCAGGGCAAACCATGGAACCTAAAAAGACTGTAGAAATGATTAGAGTCTCTGACCTTCTGTCTGACCCCTATTCCCCTAGTCTAGGTTCCGGGGTCCCCTCTACATTCCCACACCAGGAGATGGCATTTCTTTTACTAACTTCTGTCATTCCATGTACTACATGTGCCTATTTATGTAAGCCGCCCCACCTAGCCTGTGAACTCCTTGTTTATGTCTTACTTGCTCAGTCCGTGGCACGGTGCTTGGCATATAGTGATCATGTATAGTATGTGTATGAAATGTGAGTGATGAATGAGCTTCTGTATGTACCAGAGAGGCAGGTAAACTGAGAGGGATGCAACGATTCCCACATAAGGAATAGCTGGGGAAGTAGAAGGGAACAGGAGTAAGGGGAAATTTAAACAATTAGAGATGACTTATTGATGCTGGCCGTTCCCAAATGGTGAGGGAAGAGGCACAGAGAGGGAAGGCACCAAAAGTAACTTCATCAACCTCAAGCATGCCTGTCCTACATGTCAGGTTAGGTAAGCTCCCACTGAGGGGAATCACAAGAGGAGGAGAAGATGGGATGAGAGGGGAGGAAAGTTGTTTGGAATGTGACATTATGGAAAGGCAAGTACCTAGTCCCCTAAAGTTAACCTGACCAAAGGGCTGAAATATCACTGTGAACAGTGACTAAACAATAAGCCCAACAAATAGCAATATTACTACATTGCAAAACCCCAAATGTGGATTATATATTACAGAACATGAACTGTACCTGAGATCTTCGATTTCTTTGATATAACTGTGAATCATATTACTAATCTCTTCATTGCCTTCACCTGCAAGATAAAATATGAAATTAAGAATTTCCTTTATATGGGCCGGCCGAGTGGCGCAATGGTTAAGAACTCGCTTGGGATGCCAGAGGGCCCCGGTTCGGATCCCACATATGAGGGCCAGTGACACT
>NW_017732559.1:227214-242986 GCF_001890085.2 Hipposideros armiger
TTAACCTTCAGTTTATCTATCCCTATTTTTCTAGCTATGAAAGAAAACTATAAAAACATTGCCTTAGATTCTTTTGATGCTAAGATAAATGAACTGGCTTTATCATAACTGTGACATCTTTAATAATAAAATCCTGATATTAAAAATATGAGGAAAGAAGACAAGATTTTTAACTCCATGTTACAGTTAAGGATACAAGTTTCATATCACGATCTTAAGCAAATTATCGACAAAGCGGAATACAAAAATTAAGCAAAATATGCTCTATTTTAACTATCACATAAATGTCACCTCTGATTCTGTGTTCACAGTCCGTGTTGTGACGCCCACAGTATAAATTCCTCCAGTTGAATCTTCATGAATTCTTATATTTGATTTTTTATTTTTTGCATCAATATCACGCGTGGTATCAAATAAGTCAAGGACCTCTTCATTATATAGCTATCAAAAAGAAATATTATAAGTTTAAATTTAGAAGAAGTTGCTTCATGGCTGTAATAACACACATTGCATAATGTTATCTTTCAAACATATCTTAAAAGCTCTCCAAAATGACATATTCCCTCAAAGTAACAGATAAAAACAAGTGAGGCAATTATTATCAAAAATACAAATAAAGACCACCTTTCTTCATAAGAGTAAGAACAGTAAATGACTTAATCATGACTAATGAATTGAGGGCTAGCTAAAATTATCTACTAATCCTTTGCAAGAGATAAACATTTATAAATACAAGCAAACTCTAAGAAATATGTACCAAATGTAGATGAACCCTAAGCTTAGAGATTTTAAGAATTTTTACTACTTGAGCTAAAAATATATTTCCTATTGCCCTACAACCTTTCTTAATGTATCTAAAAATTGAAACCTTGTATTTTTGCAAGGTCATAAATGATACTAATGTTTCTGTACTGGCTGTAGCTGACATGATTGAGCTACCGCCTTAGAAAAGGATGCACACATCTATTTTTCTATCAATATGCTTCAAAGTCACAATGTCTAACAACATTTTGGAGGGTGAAAAAGAAGATAGAAGAAAACTATTTCTTTTCTTTCTCCACTATTAGTTACTCTGCTTTGGGTTTCTACTAAACTGTGATGTCCATTAATACCAGCAGTAAGATAACCAATGTTAATTTGAATTGTTTTCTGTATTGTGCTATATAATGTTGAATGAAATGTTTCGTCAATGACCAAAATGATAGATTTAGGCTAGAGCTAGACTAGAACACTCTTTGGACCAAGCATCCAGAATTATAATGTCACTGTCCACCTAACTGCAATATTGCTCATATGCGAGATGTCCTCTTACTATCATGTCCCTCCCACCAGACTAGACTGCCCTAAATTAATCCAAACCTGCCCTAACCTTTGGACATTGCATCAAACCATCTGCCTATCTTCGCAGGAATACCAGCTTCTGCAGTCAGATTAGTGCTACAGCCTCAATCCTATTATTCCTCTGTTCCCCCACCCCACTTTGGTCTTAATCACTGAGTTGTCAGCACTTTGTAAGCCTGCCTACATTACAACAGTAATTATAGTCTAAAGAGACAGCCTGAAATAAACAATATAAATTGGTTTTTTTCTATGGACACTGGTCAAGTGTTTATAATCTTAAATGCCAACAAGTAAAGAATATCTATTATCTATTCTTACTATTGCTACCTATTATCTAATGTTAATTTGCTCAAACATTTATTGAGTACTATGTGTAAAGCACTGGACTACAAGTCAGAAGCATAAAATCATAAAGTCTATGGTCTTAAGGACAAGCTGTAAAGGAAGCTAATGACACAAACAGTCTATTACCTCTAAGAATTGCGCATTCACTTTAAAATCTGGAGGAGGAAGCCCGCTTTTAATGGCAGTATGTTTTTTTTCTTCAATACTCTTGAAAAGGTGTTTAACAGCACGAGAAATGATACCCTGTTCTTCCTCGATGATGTTAACATCAAATCCTGTTCCCATTGTGTATGTTTTGCCAGCGCCAGTCTGAATAAAAGAACAGAGAAAAATGTGTGCTTGATCTTAAAAACATAACCTCAAGTAACAGCAATGAAAGTGCAACTGAATTGATACTTCTGAAAAGTTACAGCTTCTATGAAAATAATTTGGTACTTACTTGTCCATAAGCAAAAACTGTAGCATTGTATCCTTCAAAACAACCTTCGATTAGTTTTTCTATACATTGAGTGTAGATCTGCTCTTGCTGGGAGTCAATGTCAAACACATAATCAAAAGTAAAAGCTTTGTCTTTCCCTAGGAAGACCTGAGGTTCTCCTGGTGTAACAGATGTACAAATATGGCATCCTTCAATCTTTTCTTTGGCAAGTTGAGGTCTTATTCTGTGAGAAATAATCAGAAAAAAATAAAATAAAATAAATGGAAAAAACAACCAAACTTGAAGAAATAGGATTTAAAAATTCCTGACCAAATCTTTTAAAAACAATAATACAACCTACTATTGTTCCTTCAGTTGAAAAATTTAAATTAAATTATACTGAGTTCATTTCAGTATCAGTTACCAAATCCCAAGCGATCATGAACAAGTGTAAATTAAATGTTTTTGCGGGTGAATATTTTTGGACAACTCTGTAAGAGAGGTAAAGGATCAGTTAAATAAATTCTGCAACCAAAATGCTATTTGTTGTTATTTTTGTTTTCGATTTCTTCTCTTTATTTCCAGGAAGGATGATATCCAAAAGTAAGAAATTAAGACATACTCTTTTTCTTAATGCCCTTTACTCACCTTTTTGCAAACTCTTCACCAATGGTTTCCAAACTTATTTGACCATATCCTTCTTTCAGCTTAACATGTTTAAGCATATTCCCACAATATACAGGAATATGTATTTATTTATAAATGATATGCATGTCCCGTATTGATTTGCCATACATTATGATACACACAAAAGCAGGATTTTGCAAAGAAATTAAAAATAAATACAAACAGAAGTTCCAGTATTTTCCCTCCACAACCTAGTGCAGTGAATCATCATGCACATCGCCGGGGTGTTCTCCCTCCACGTGGAAGACCACAGCAGTATATCCAGCCTGCATCCACCCCCATCTGCTTCAGATTCTAGTACCTTGCTCTTCTGCATTCTCGTCCTAATTTCAAGGCCTATTTTTATTTTCAAAGAAGGAAAGTAAATATGATGATATATTGCTAACAGAACAAACCAAACTCTGGCCCTATTCGAGTCACACTGTAAACAGGACCATCCTGGACATACATATCACTGATTTACTGTACCTGGGTTTTTTAAGAAGTTCCTATTTGCCATGAAGGAGAAGCAGTTTAACCTGAAATTGTCGGATGTATCTAAATGAATATTTCCATCCGCTGAGTGCAGATTGAAACTTCCAGAAAGGCAATTTAGAAAAGCAGATGTACATTTTTCTATATTTTAGTGTTTTTCAAGAATGAATAATAATAGGGAATTTTTATACATAAAAATAATGTCATTTATATACAGAGCAGCTCAAATTGTTACCATTAAATGCATAAAATAGTCAAAATAACAACTTTTTGTTTTCTGTGGATTTCTGACACATTAAAAAAAACAACAACTTTAATTAAGGCAGCAAAAGAGTTAAGAAAGTAAAGACACCCAGTGATGCAAAATATAAAATGATAAAGACAAAGTAAAAAATAATTTTAAAGGATTCTGGTCCCATATTCTTATTTTTTGAGATATAGAAACTGAGATCTATGGAAGAGCAACCAGTTTGTCTATTTATTAGAGACAAAGCCAAGCCTAAGTACAAATCTCCTGAGTTTCAACCCTTTCCAGTTCATCAAGAGGGAAGGTCAATGGAAGGATAGGATAGACAATACTGAGAAGGGACTACATTTCTGCAACTCCGGTTATCTAAAATAGAATTCTATATAACTAAAAAAAGTGTTAAGAAAAGAATATATTTATCTATGCTTTTTTTTTCTTTCCTCAGTGATAATGGTATTTTTCTTTAATAAGTCTTCAACTGCATTTATTTGTTTTACTGGAACGCAATAGTCAACGTGGGGTTGGCTAGGGACTGTGGAAAGAGCAATGGAGGGACCATTAGGGGACCTGGGTTCTGTTACATTTGTCACTCTATCGGTATCACACCGTCTTCTCTCAGAGCTCCAATTTCCTCACCCATGGATAGAAACTATTATTTCCAAGGTTTCTTTTAGACCTAACACTAGTTGACTGCTGGATAGTTTATTATAAAAAAGGGGAAGGAAAAAATATTCATGTATTGTTATGTAGATAAAATGATATTATAACAAATAAAACAAAGGGTTTCTTACAAGAAGCTATGTCCACGGACTAAAATACAGCCTATGGTAGTAGCAGCTTTGACTTTCTCGTTCCACTTTTTCTTAATGTGTGGTCTTCCTCAAGATTTATATTCTCTTCTTTCTAAACGTCTCCTACCTCGCTTCATCCAGTCATGGGAAGGAAACCATAACGAAGCCTCATCCTCCTTATGAGAATCACTACCCCAACTGCTGCCAAGCCAGGAACAGGAGTCAGCCTCAACCCCCTCTTCTCCATTCCATCTATCTAAGCTATCTCCAAGAGCTATTAACTATCTCTGAAACAGCTCTTAAACCCACCAGTTTGATTCCTTCCTCGCCAACACCACCCTTATCAAGGCCACCATTATTGCAAAAGTCTCCTGTAGTCAGCCTATGTCAAATCTTGCCCTCCCAATCTGTTTCACACTCTGCAATATTAGTAGTATGTAGAAAATATGAAGTTGCTTAAACCCTTTCAGTGTATCTCTAAATCTCTCTGCAGTCTCTCCTCTTGTCATGCCCCATCTTTGCATTAAAGGATTTTGGGTAGTCATGGTTGATTTTTCCAAGTTTCCCTAAGCAACTATGCCCTCTCTAGCCTCTATGCCTTAAAATATGCTGTTTCTTTTCCCAAATACTCTTCTCCACTCCTTTTCCAACTCCTTTCCAGTGTGAACATCTCATGTTTTCAATCTCTGTTTAGATCTCACTTCTTTAGGAAGCTCCCACTAACTCTTTGCGTTCCAACATGAAGTCATATCTCAGCCCCGGCTGTTCTTTCCTGGAAGCTTCCTCATTCACCCCAGGATTCTGCTTTCTCCCTGCTTGACAGACGGTTACACTGTGAAGCTTACTAAACGTCATGTAATAAGTCAGATACAAATAAATACACTGTTTAAATGAAAATGAGCACTGGGCTACTGTTCAAAATCAGTTCCGCATTAATTTTAAGTAAATGATTTTAACAATAGACTAACTTATGTGGCTATTAAGATACTTTCAATTTCATTTCAACAGAACAAAGAATAGGTGCCATTTGAATTGCAGATATGACAGCCAATTTTAGAACGCCAAAGTCACTCAGAACATAGTCTCCTAACCTCTATTCATCTAATTATTATCCTTGATAATGATGAAGAGGATTGTGTTTGAAAGATGGATGATGTGCAATTCCATCCATTCGCATGGGTGGGGACAGAGAGTGGCTTTAAAAACCAACAAGATAGGCAGAAGCCATTTCTACTCCATCCAGGCAATGGCAGTTTCCCAGCAGGCCTGAGAAACTCCCACCAAGAAGGGGATAGTCTCCTGCACATGCATAACCCTAGAAGGTTTTCCAAGCTGGGGCCCTGTAAATTAGACTGACAAAAGACAGATTAACAAAACAAAATCAAATTGAAGTTTATGAATGTATGCATCTCTCTCACACACACGTGGGAATGAATACTCAGTGATGAGTAACTCAGAGGGTGGTTAGAACTTGGACTCATATAACATCTTCACACAAGGAAAAAGGACTTTGAGTCTCTAGGACAGCAAACTGTGGGAACATAAATACTATGTGGAGGAACTAATGGAAGATGAGGGTTAGTTAGTGAAGCTTATTAGGGAGGTTCCGCTCATGCCATATCCAGTGATTAACTTCTGTCCTTCCTGGTAGAGAGGGGAGGGGGAACCTTTACAAATTCATGTCCTGCTTTTAGGCAAATAGGGGAAGTACAGAAATATTTTCTTGTAGCTTCTTCCTTTTAATTGCCTTCGTCTCAAAATAATCCTTATGTCAAAGTGGCATATTCAGAGATGGCATATTCTACCCTGTAAACATCATGTTTTCAACACTTTATCTGCAGCTGGTTTTTGCAACATCCCTTTTTTTACTGATTCTGATTTATGAACACACTTTTTCACCATATGCTTCATAGACAAACTTGCCTTAAAATGTCAGTGTTTCCTCCCCAAAAATGTGCTATTTCTCATGGTCTCTAAGATTTCCCTAATTTGGATTCTACCGGTCACTCCATTCTCAAATCTAGTCACACCCAGCAACATCAAACCCCCGATCATTTTTTGATCAACTTATATACTTTTATTCACCATGCCAATATACATGGTTTTCTCTCTGCTTAAAATGCTGGCCCTCCATTTCTTTGCATAGAAACCTCCTTGTAATTCTTCAAGACTTAGCTCAAACATCCGTACATACCTTTGTAAAGCTTTCCCTCCTCCGCCAAGCTTGAATTAATCTACGTAACTTGTACATGATTTTAGAAGAGTTGATATAAAATTGAATTCTTGTTGTGCTAGTAAAGAATTCTTTAAGGACAGAGAATATATCTTATTCAATCATAAAACAGAGTAATTCAACAAATTTTTACTGACTGGATCCTATAAACTGTTCTAGTGAAGGGGGCAACATTCCAATATCAGGTATGTAATTTTCACAATAAAGTAATTTGTGCTCCATCATTTTACTTTGTTACCAGAAACTTGATCTTGAAGAGTCATTTAACCCTTCTATGTCTCAATTTTCTAATCTACAAGATGAGCAGCCTAGACTTAACATTCCTAAGGTTCTTTCTAACTTCAAATTCTATTTTTAATTATTCCTTTAAGAACAGCAAAATCCTGACTTAAAAGAGGCATCAATAAATGACTTTTTTTTGTCACACTCTATATCAACTATTAGTTGCACCACTTGTTCTTTATATCTTTAGAGTTGTTACGATTCCCTCCAGTTTTGGTAGCAAGTGTTACTATGGCCATAGGGACAAGGAATTTCATTTATGAAAACGTTATTGGTTCCCTGCAGTAGCTGTAAAGATTAGAAGAGATTGAGACTGAGACCAGCAAGTTTCCTTAAATTGGGCCCTCTTTTCTGATCTCTGCCTCCATAATAACCATAACTGGCTTTAAAATCAAGTATATCGACTAAGCCAAGAGGACTGGTTTGAAGATGTCCTGGGGAGGACAGAAAAATAATAAGATAAATGCATTTGGGAGGAAATGGCTTAGAGTAGCTACCTTTCCAGCTTAGTGTTTTAGTCATGAAACGCAGCAAAACTGTATTTAGGGTTTAATTCTACATACTGTTGGAAGAGGCAATCCACCATGAGACCTGAGCATCCGTGCCCATTCTGGCTGGGTGTGCCAAGAATGCAAGACCCTGAAAGCTCTTTTCATGGATCATTTCTCAAGGTTACATTTGCTGTAAGCAACCTTTAGGGATGATGCCTTTCACCTGACAAACAGCTGGCTTGCTTCTACTTTCCATAAAAACAGAGCATTCCTAAACTCACTAATTCTCCAAATCCCACTGCTTGCACAGCATCCATAAAATAATAGGCCCACAAGCACTACCTCCATTGGACTGGGGGCAGGAGGGACATGGGGAAGTGGTTCAAATCAACATGACATTCAGGATGCTTATTGTACTGTGAGTAATAAAAGTCCTTTGTCTCTAACTCAGGAGTCTTGTGTCTTCTGCCGCTCCATGTGAAACAGTAACAAGCTAGCTTGTTACCTTGTAAATAGAGTAAAATCTCAGGCTATTCACAGGTCTTAAAACTTACAAACTGTAACGTTTGGCAAGTCGCTCTCTTAGCCTCAGTTTCCTCTATATAAAATGGTAATATAATTACTGCCACACCCATATCACAGCATCTTGAACAAGTGAGAAAATATGTGGCAATAAAAGCCTATGTAGGTAGAAAGTGTTGTTGCTGCTAGAGCGCCACTTGAAAATTCTCTAAGTCAGTTCCTTCATAAGGCACCTTAATATCTTAAATTTATTTGGCCTTCCAACATGTGGATGTTTTTACTCTTTGGCTCCCCAAACTATTGCCATATTTTTCAAAATACCCTTTGAATGCCCTGAGTTTTTAAAACAATCAAATGTAAACGACTATGTCAAGAATAGAAGTATAACAGTGAACACTGTTACTTGGATATATGTGCACTTACATACACAAATATGCATACATATATTGCTATGCAAAGATAATCAAGCTGAATAATATTACACCTCCATCTGCAATGAAAAGTCATAATCCCAAAGTTAACCTTTTCATAGTAATAAATAATTAATACTTGCTCATCCTGCTATCCATATCAGGAAAGAGTGTTATAGAAACCAAAATGGGAATTTTTATTCTTTCAATACTAAGTCCATATCGCCAGTGAAGAAATTTCATTCAGAATGGAAGAGAACCAAGTTCCTGAGTAACTGGTTGTTTTAAAAAGGGGAATTAAAATCGTTATAGTACAATTTGTTCTTATACTAAATTAAATTTGATTAAATGCTAGCGACTAGAATGTTGACAAATGACTCATCAATGATTTGTAGTTACTGAAGAGATGCTCACTTAAGGAAAATAAACAATTGCATCCATTATAATTTATAACCTCCCAGAGCTTGTGCAGTCACCCATTTATTTTTTTCCTGAGTTAGAAGAGTAGCACTGCCATCACTCATTACCCTAAGTATAAGGGTGCTGGCAGTCAGACCTGTAAGTTTAAACACATGTAGTTTTACAGGACCTTCCAGACATTCTCATACATCCTCACCTCTCCTGTCCCTGATCCCTATTTTACTAAAAGCATCACAAAAGGTAAGTCTTTTTGCTAACTGGTCAAGTGATTTTTATTTTCCCCACAAAGAGAAGAGGAATGACACCAAAAAATAGCTTCCTTTTTGCTGTTAGCCATGCCTAATTTCTTGTCCTGTTAGAAAACACTGTTGTCCTTCATCTGTGGTTTGATGAATGTAACAAATTTTTCCATTACCTAAACGTGTCTGTAAACCAGCTATTCTTTTTTTGTTTGAGTTATTCTGATCTCATCCCCACTCGATTGTGGTAGTTCTCCAGTGTACTCAATCATCTGACCCAATTCCCACTTTGTGTGGCTGTTTTACTTACAGGTATCTGTAACTAGCCCACTTGGCACCTTGTTAACACCTTTGTTCTTCCTACAAGGACACCAATAAATCCGTCCCCTGTAAAGATCCTTTGCCTTTTTTTATCGCATTTGTTACTATTTTGGATGATGGTTATATTCAATGCTACTTACTAGTGTTCAGTTTGATATCTTAATGTTAATCATGTCTTAGTAATTTCCTCCCTTCCATTTCTTAAAAAATAGGACAGCTATCGTTTTTGTTACCACAACTGAGCCACTTGGGTTTCAGGTCCCTTTTCTGATCCTCCCCTAGCTCATTCCGGTTAGTAGACACACATTAAGAAAGGATCTGTCCTACATTAACTCTCTCTACCTCCTGTTCTAGAAAAGAGTTTCTGGCTCACCCTAGGAACTTGCTAGACCATTTGTGGCCTTGTTGAATTGTTTTCCTAAGAAGTTGAGATATAATAAACAGGCGCTATTTTAATGCACTAAATCTTTGATAATTTGTTTCATGGCAATAGAAAACAAATACAGAAAGATTCCTTGTACTCTTCAGTACATTAAATGCACTGCTTTAAGACTATAATAATTAAAACTACTGCTTATGCAATTTTGAACTCAGAGTAGTTAGGTGGGTGACATCTGGCATATTACAATGACAGCAAAAAATAAACCAAAGAAGCTCTATTCATAACACCATTAATCTATCTTCCCGTTAGGGGGAAAAAAATGAACTCGTCCCATTTCTAAGTTACAAACCTCCAACTATGTTTCAAGTTTAGTTTTTTACTGCAGAATCTCTAAATCAAATGTTTGGCAATATCCTACATTTCTTATATGTCTTAAAATAAAAATAAATGCTGACAGGAATAAAGAAAAATAATCAAGTCCAACCAGAAACATGATTTCTTTCCAAGTATAATATTCTCTGGTCTTTCAATTCAGAAGCAGTTATAAGACAGCAGTTTTCCTAAGGACATTTTCGCTACGCTTCTTTAACAACCTGTTAACCTGAGTTCCCACATTTCTCTTTCTGTGTATATGTCCTACTACAAGATTGGGACACTTTTCTTCTGATAGCAGCCACTGCTGCCTATGAGTACAAAGTACAAAAACAGGGCAATGGACTCAGTTATGTTCTATGGCAGCCTGAATAATGGTCCCAAATTCCCAGAGCCTTAATGGTAAAAGAGTCTCTATAGATGTGAGTAAATTAAGGATTTTAAGATCATCCTGTATTGTCCAGGTGGCCCAGTATAATCCCAAGTATTCTTCTAAGGGGGAGGAAGAGGGAGATTTGCTACAGCAGAGGAAAGTCAAATGATGCAGTGCGAGAAATACTTGCCCAGCCATGGCTGGCTTTGAGCATGAAGTAAGGGGCCAAAAGTCAAAGAAGGCAAGCAACTTCTGGAAGCTAGAAAAGGCAAGAAAAGACATTCTTCCCTAAAGCCTCCAGAGGAACACATTCCTGCCAAACCATTTTAGGACTTCTGACCTCCAGAACTATAAAATAATACACTTATGGTTTTCTTAAGCCACTACATTTGTGGTAATTTATTGTTACAGCAGCAACAAGAAACTAACATGCCCTTTGGCTTCATATAAATAGCTTGGTCCTATATACATAGGTCATAGTTTGGGTGACCAAAAAAATGTTTCCAAACCAGGACACTTTTGAAAGTGAAAGGGGTACTATTAATAATCATACTAGGACAGCAATCATAAATTAGGACTGTCCCAGGAAAACCGAGATCAGCCTATGTACGCATGGTACACTCATAAAAGCGAATTCAACCAAATCATAGAGATGGACATTTCAGTTCAAAATTGAGGAGAACACTCTTTAACAATTAATCCATCAAAAAACAGATAGATTGTAGGGAGATACAATGGCTACCGACAACAGATAAGGTAGTACAATTCTCAAACCTGGCTGCATGGGAGAATCACCTGGTATATTTCTGTGTGTTTCTTTCTTTTGTTCTGTTATGCTTTTAATTCATATTCCATTCATAGTCCCAGGCCATACCTCAGACATAATGAATCAGAATTTCCAGAGCGGGTGGTGGTGCAGAATCTATCATTTTAATTCGTTCTCCAAGTGATTCTAACACAATGGCAGCCCAGCACCAAACTTTGAAAGCAGTGTGAGCAGTGACCTTTATACTTTATTTGGGTAATGGATCCTGCCACCCCACGGTCCTCTCACACATACACACACACACATGATAACGCTACTACTTTCACCGCCTGCTTTCCTTCCAAACACAATCTTATTTCTGAAGCCCGGTATGCAAAAAAATATAAAAATGAAGTCACTCCTCCTGAAGGGACCCCAGGGACCCCTCACCACGAGGCTTTCCACCTGGAGCAGCCCCTTAGGGCCTCGTGAAACCCAGGCCCATGAAAACCAAGCCTCCACATCATGGTAAGCAGGCAGCTCCAAGATGTCAATAGTTTACTGTAGCTACTCAGGGAAGCAACAGTCTTTAAAAATTATGTATTTGGAGTTTGACTCAATTAATATAAGTTGGACCTTGTCATCCAACTTTTTAATAAATGACTTTTCTGTGGTTTTTGGTTCCTCTGCCTGAGGGTACTTCAAGTTCTGGTGTCGGTGAAGGGTAAAGAACCTACTTGCTTTTCCCTATTCTCTTTAAAGCATGACAAGATTAAGCTCCTTATTTATTTGTAAGATTTTATTTTAAGAAGAAGACCATTTGGGGTTCAGAAAAAAAAAGTTTGAAAACCACTGCTGTAGGAAATTCCCGCATGTGGTGAGAGATGAACTAGATGATCCTAAAATTCTTTTAAGAAGCAGCTCTAAAATTCTAGAAACTTCATATTGTGATGATTCTAAGAACAATTACAGGTAATCTGATTGCCAATCAAATAAAAACATGAATCATATCTGAGGGGGCAAAGTTGCCCGTATCTCTTAACTTTCCAGGTCACCTTGTATTCAATAAAAAAGATTTCACTCCGATAAGACATGTAACAGATTTAGCAAACTTAGATTTTTAAAAGTTACTTTTGTACTGTATCTATGGGCTGAATGTGTTGTCCCAAAATTCATATGTTGACGCCCTATCCCAAAATGTGAGAGTATTTTGAGGTGGGGCCTTTGGGAGGTGATTAGGTTTAGATGATGTCATGAGGGTGGAACTCTCATGATGTGAAGAGAACCAAGGCTCTCTCTCTTTCTCTCTCCCAGTCTTGTGAAGACACAGAGAGCAGGCAGCCAACTGCAAGCCAGGAAGTGGGCCCTCACCACAAGGTGCATCTGCCAGCATCTTGTTCTTTGACTTTCCAGCATCCAGAACTGTGAGAAATAAGTGTCAGTTGTGATATTTTGTTACAGCAGCCTGAGCTAATGAAAATACCGTCTTGTGGTTTACTCTGTGAAACAACTCTATCATATACTATGATGCTTGTTAAGTGCTACGAGGCAGGACTGACCATGAAAGAGTCTCAGCAGGACTCAGGATACAAACACATGAAAAACAAAGCCTAATTTTGTAAGTCCTCCAAAATAAAATAAGAAACCATATTTTTCTAAACACATATACCATAAAACAACATGTGGAATGAAACTACCTAATAGTTAAACTCCCATACATTTGCTTCACTTTTTACAGTATGTTTGTGTTTTAGAAAGTCAGCTAAATATCATCCATTCAGCTTTACATATTTCATGAAGTATCAGGGATGGAGCATGCAAATAGCATTCCCCATGAAATTCTCACCACTTTAATTTGGCCTATTACCTAAGTTTTTCCTTTTTTTTAAAGATTTTTTATTGGGGAATTGGAGGAGGGGAACAGTTTTAGGGATTTGGGGAAGGGGACCAGCCAAGTTGTTGTTCTTCAATCTTCGTTGTGGAGGGTGCCAGTCGCCATCTGGCTTCCCATTGGCAGATCGTGGCCTCTAGTTCAAGGTGCTGTGTTCAATCTTAGTTGCGAGTGGGCATAGCCACCATCCCATGTGGGAGTCAAACCAGCAGCCTGTTGTTAAGAGCCCACGCTTTATCCACTGAGTCGTCTGGGCGGCAGCTCATCTCAAGGTGCCAAGTTCAGTCTTAGTTGCGGCCGGGCGTAGCCCACCATCAAACAGGCAACCTTGTTGTTAGGAGCACGTGCTCTCACCAGCTGAACCATCCTGCCACCTGTTGGCAGCTCAATGACAGCTCAGCTCAGTGCAGCATCACTGGCCCATGTGGGAATTGAACCGGTGGCCCTGTTGCTCAGAGCCCGTGCTCTTAAGCCAACTCTTAACCAACTGAGCCACTTGGCTAACCCATTATTTTTTTATTTTAAAGGGAAAAAATTGAGAGGATATAAAAAAAAAAGATCAGAGGGAAGTGAAAAGATCCCTGACCAGTGGGCATGAGCAGATATCTAGCTGGCTTTCTCTCAAACATTTTAGCCCATAAATGTAATAAAGAAACATTAGAGAACAAAGTATCCTTGACAAATGCACAGAATAGACTGTAGTCCTCTCCTGGAATTGAAGGTCAGAGGAAACAGATAAATCTCATCCATTAGCATGGATACTAAAGGAATTAGAAGCCACATTTGTACATTTTGAGAAAACAATCTGAGTGGTAGGAATTGAATAAAAATGTCATTAGAAGTTTTTCAACCACAATGAGCTCTCTAAGCCATGAGCTTTCCATTTCCGGCCAATGTCTAATCTAGAAGTAGATTATGAAGGTTCCTGCTTTATCAACAAAATGATGTCCCAAATTACAGCCATTTTAGGCTCCCTATAAAAAGTAAAGAAAATAGGAAGAAATCCTCCTAGAGTCAACTCAGTTTAACAAGTAATGTATCGTGTCAATTATTTTTTATACCTCTATTTGTAAGATACTGTGCTAGACCCAGTAGGAGAAATAGAAATGAGTAAACTTTGTTTCTGACACCTGGGAATTTTTCATCTGATATAGGAAATAAAGCAAATATAAAAATTACTAATTCAACTAGAAATACCATGAAAAAAGGTTAGAGCAGGATTTCTCAGACTTTAATGTGTGTATGAATGACATGGGGAGCTTATCGAAATGCAGATTCTGATGTTGAGGGTCTGGGTAAGAGCTGAGAATAAGCATTTCTAATAAGCTTACAGGTGATACTGAAGTAGCACTCTTGAGTTTCGAAGCCTTAAGGTAAAATAGGTAGAAGACATCACCCATGTTAGAAAAGAAAAGAAAGTGGTCACGATAAGAAGAGAGATGATATTTCAGAGGGCTCTTGAGTGAGGAATTTATAGAAAAAGAAACGAAATGTAAAATGAATCAAACAAAAGAAACATGCTTTTTTACTAATAGTGTTTTCACATAAGATAAATCATAATAATGATGATCAGATCTATTATTTTAAAAGAGCTATCTTATATTACATGTAGAAATAGAACTGAATTCTATAGAATTGTCATTCTGGTCTCTAGAAATTGCAAAGTCAAGCACCTTAACATCATAGTGTTATAATGAGTGGTTCACAGGATGAGCTCAGACAAGACGTTGAAGCTTAGAAAGCTGATTGTGGGTTGCATCCCCAACTCCAACACCCTTGGACAAGGATGCCTCAAATGTCAACAGCCACACCCATGTGGAAGGGAGGTAGGATGTAGAATGAGGATTTTTTTTCCCTCAAGCAACACAGGACTTTTATCATCTATATTTGTTTTCTGTTGCTGTGTAACAGGTTTCTATAAACTAGGACCTAAGACAATACACACTGGTGACTTCAGTATCTGTAGGTCAGAAGTCCAGGCATGGCACAGCTGGGCCCTCTGCTCAAAGTGTCACCAGGCTGAAATCTAGGCACCAGCTGGGCAGCATTCTCAGCAGGAGTTCAGGGTCCTCTTCCAAGCTCATTCAAGTTGTTAGCAGAATTCAGTTCCTTACAGGTGTAGGACTGAGGTTCTCGCTTTCCTGCTGGCAGGTGACCAGCTCTCGGCTCCTCTATCCACCCGCAGGTCCTAGTTGTGCATGGCACAACATGGCAGCCTATTACTTCAAAACCCCCAGGAGCATTTCTTGCCCCTGTCTAGTAAAACTGAGTCCCATATCATATCATGCAGTCATGGGAGTGAAATCCCATCACCTTTGCCAAAGTCCTACTGATTAGAAGCAAGTCATGGGTGCTGCCTGACCTGAGGCAGAGATTACAGAAAGACATAAACACCAAGAGGCAAGGATCATTGGCATCACCTTACAGCTCTCTGCCACAGTCCAGAAAGTTCTTTCTCAGAAAATGTGACATTTGATTAGACTTGAAGAATGAGGAACCAGCTATGTGAAAGCAGTGGGCTGAGGAGACAACAACAAGGAATATAGGCAAGGGGAGGTTAAGTCATTAAGGAGGTAGCCCTGAAAATGACTGCCACCAACAGCCACGTCAGCTATCTTTTCATTTCATCACCGGTTGCTAATGAATATAAATAAAGTCTACAGTATGAGTTTTATAAACCCAACTACCCAACTTCTCAACTATTTCATGCCTGCCCCAAGAGGTAGGCATCAATGTGAGAGACACAGGAAAAATACTGTTCATCTTCCTGGAATGTCAACTCTATATT
>NW_017732559.1:244981-246666 GCF_001890085.2 Hipposideros armiger
CACACACACACATTTGAACTGTAAAAGCCTACAATTCCTCAACCCAAAGACAACCCCTGAGGCTCCTTTACCTGCACCAGTGGAAAGCCAGCTTTGAAAGCTATCTATCCACAAGAAAAGAGTACACTTTCAAATGTCCACTTTAGATTTAGCCACAGAGAATAGCAGACAACCAAGAACCTCCCAAAGGACAAAGCCAGGAACCACGGAGAATAATTTCCTCCCAAGGGCAAGGGAGCAAGCTTGCCAGGACGGCTAACAAAGAATTTTTTCTACTTACAGGATAGAAATCTTCATGATTCCTACACACAGGATTTGGCCAGCACTGAGTGAGTATTGGGTTTCCTATCGTCCCCTTTTCCAAATGGGAGTGACTTATCCTGGTTCATCTCTACCACTGTCTTTTAGATGTGGTACCCAGCCCTGACTTTACCATTGTATATTGGATGCGCATAGGCGGGGTTGGGGGTTAGCAGATGGCAGATAAACTGGCTTTCAGATGGGATGTGCCAACCATAAGAAGTAATATCAGGGCACTGACTTCACATCACCCAGGCATAATAAACAATGAGATGGATGAGACTTGGAGAGGCAGTGAATATGTTTCGTGGTTGGATGGTAGAGTGCACATGGCAGAAACTGTTCAATGTCTCCCCAAATTCATGTTCTCCTTCTTTCATAGTCATAGGAATTTGAGCTAGGTATGTGACATCCTACATTTCTTAGCCTCCTGTGCTACTACATATGATGATATGACTGAGTTCTGAATAAAAAGATGCAAGAAAACTGATGTGTGCTACTTCCAGGTCAGCTCCTTAAAAGAAAGGAGCATTTCTTCTTTTTCCGCTTCTTGCTGGGATATATAAACATGGTGGTCTCCATTCACACCCGAGATCAATATCCAGAAAGCAAAGCGCAAAGACAGAAGGAGCCTGAATCCCCAGTACCGTGCAGATTTCTTGTGAACCAGGGACTAGCAGAATAATTTCTATCGTATTTAAGCAACTGATGTTTTAGGTCTCTGCTATAGCAGCCACACTTATATCCTAACTTAACACATGCTTACAAAAATATGACAAGAAACTCTTCAATCTACTGTATACATATGTGTAGAGACACAGAGAATGGCTTTAAAACACTATTCCAATTAAATTAGAATTGTGGCTTGCTAATTTAGATTGTGACTCATTATGGTAATTCTGTGTTTTATAAAGCCATTTGCTACAAGATAATAATAGTAGTTAAAATATGATGCTCAATTACCACTTATTTAAAATATTTAGGAAAATGCTAAACATACTGAAAACTCTCCAAAATGAAATGCATTCTTGCAAAAGAAATTTGTAAACACAGTAAGAATACCTTGAATTGCAAGATTTGGGAATTTTTAAACTAATTTGTTAAGGTGGTATTTCTTAAAATGTAAATCTTGTATTAGCACATGTGTTACATAGTTAGAATTAAGACTTCCATTAGTTTGTTTTCCTCAATTTTTTAAAAAAACTAATTTCAAAAGAAAATCTATCATACAGATTAATATTAACTTAATATTTACTCAACATACATATTGCTGTCTCCTCAAAGTGTGAGAACAAAGAAAAATAGTTAATAATACGTGTTTAATGTTTCACAGTTTACATAATGCTTTTCATGTATCTTTCACACATAAAAATTTGCTTCATTTA
>NW_017732559.1:248911-250266 GCF_001890085.2 Hipposideros armiger
AAAAAAATTAATAGGATATTTCCAGCCAGTGGGAAAGCATCACGAGTTAGGAGCTGGGAATTAACAGAGTATATTCCTGGAAGAGTGAGGACAACACCCTGACATACATATGTCTGACTTTCCACAATGCCTTCAGCCACAGGACGCCTCTGCGTAGCATCATTTCTCCAGCTCCTTTCACACAACTGCTGGCTAGTCCTCTCAGGTTGAAATGATGTGTATGATACCTTTTGTTATGCATAAAGGAGGTTACCCTCAGTTTGCGTAATTTCCTGGAACCTCACACTGAACACTTGCGTTTAGGATCCAATGGTCATCCCTTTGTTTCTTTGTGGCAAACCCAGCACTTCCATATCTTCTATCAATCATTTATGTTTGCCAGAAAGTGGAATCAGTGGCAGAGGAAAGGCCAAATTGAAATGCATTACAATTGGCAGAACTTTCTCAGCTCAAGGAGGCAGTTGGTGCTCTCCTTAGCTGAGAGCAGTTGGAGTACTGTGCACTCACATTCGAAGGAGAATTCAGCACCATCTGCAGTGCTGGCTCCTACTGGAAAGAGTGTCAAATAAAATTCAGATCATCAGAAAAATTACAGGGAACTACACTAGATGTCACATAGAAAAGGTTTAGCATTTTAAAAGAAACATTTCCAAATAATAGCATTAGAGAGAAGGTGCTGTTCACTGAGCCCAGGTCTCAATCTTCTGCAGATGCCTCAGCCCCACTTGCACCACCTCCTAACACTCACTATCAGCTGTCTCAGCCTCATTTGCAGAGACAGCTGGGCTCCTGGTGCTGCCCTGGCACTGCCGGCAGCAGCTTGGCACCAGACCTGGTTCGACTGGACTCACAGAGGCCCTGGCACCTCCCACCGCTTCTAGACTCAAGTGAAGGCTGCTCCATCAGTGGCAGGATCTGGCTTCCCAGCAGCTGCCCAGAAGGCTGAGGCGCAGAGCCCAGGAGGCCAGGGAGCAAACACTGATCAGTGAAAGACAAGAGACAGGAAGAAAACAACAATTACTCCTTGATCCTCCTTCCAACAGACAGTTCCGAAATGAGTGTTTCCATATGGCTTATCCAGAGACATCCCTAATGACACTGCTGTGTTTACATGTCAATAACGTGTGCACTTTGCACTGACTGTCCCATCTTCCCTGCCTGGCTTCATGTTTCCCTCACTTTGCTCCCCTAGGATCATCCTCCTAGTAGAGCATAGGTTCCTAGGCTTCACCTCGGGCTCTGGTGTCTAGGAAACCCAGGCGAAGATAGGCAGTATTAAACTCACTGAGGCAACTCTTTGATCCTTTCCCCAAAGGAATAAGAGAGAAAAGAATAGTTTTTAACTATCACTGTGC
>NW_017732559.1:256096-257955 GCF_001890085.2 Hipposideros armiger
CTGTAGTCTACCTTCCCAGACTTCTTGTGGGCAGTGACTCTTTCTAGACTTTGCTCTGAAATCGTAAGGGTTTACCAAACTGCTATGTCTGTTCTCCATGTATAAAAGCCATCCAAAAAAAAAAAATGTTTTTGGTAGAGTAAGAATTCCAAGACAAAATACTAATTTTTTTTCCCCCTCTCTGCAAGATGTTTACCTTTAATCCATTACATTTAAACAACAAATCTAATGTTTGGTTCATTTTAGCACTCTATATATGAATGTTTTGGTCTCATTTGATAACCAAGATGAAGGAAATGGAATCACGAACAAAAGAACTATAAGAGAAGGAAGGAGAACAGACGTGTTTGAGGGATTTGAAATGTGGATAATATTCCTTTACAGACACTGTCAAGATACAATTTTTTTTTAATTTTATGGTGTGCCAATCACCTGAACTACTTTAATGTATTTATGTGAATAGCCACTGACAATCCCCCAGTTTAAGAGTGAAATCTTTAAATATTCTGAAAGCTAGATTTGAGAAGGAAACCAGGTTAGATACATCCCATGCTAACCAAACAGCTTAGGAGTTCATTCAACTCACTTATTTGCCCTGCATTTTCTGAGTACTAAGTTAGATGCCTGGGGCACAAGATGACTATAAACTAGTAGAGGATAGAAGCATGAAAAAAATAATAATAATTACAATACTGGGTACTGTGTGCAATAACAGAAACCTACATGAAGATTATCATAAACCTGGTAAAAGCAGGTTTTTACCAGGTTTATGACAATAAAATTGTTTACTAAAAACGATTTTAATAAAGCATAACAAAAAAAAAACCCCACTTGACTCTACCTGAGTACAGAACACCATCATCTCTCTTAAAATACTACAACAGCCTTCTCCATTTTCCTTAAATGTATTCTTGTTGGAGCCATCATCTCTCCCTCTTGCATTCTTCACACAACACCCATTATTGTATTTCTAAAATATTTATCTCATCATGTTACCCCCTAACTTGAAAGCTTTCNCATATAGTTACAGCTCCCAAGTCTTCATCTCCATGCTCATCTGTTGCCTCAGTTCTAGGCTCACATAGGTACCCAGGTGTCCAACAGGCATCTCAAACTCAATATGCCCAATACTATTTATACTGGTTTTTTTCACCACACCTCTGCTCTTCTCACACCAATCCCGCGCTCTGTTAATGAGAAATCCCAGTCACGCTAGACTCCTTCTCTCACACTCATCTCAAATCTAATCCATTATCAAGATCTGTTCCTTGTCTGTGCAAAACCTCTTAAAGGATCTTCTCCATTCTAACTGTTCCTGCCTTAGTTCCAGTCAAAGCCATTTCTCACCTACTTTATAGCAACAATCTTTTCACTGTTCTCACACCTCCAGTATCCCATCTACCTGGCCTCTCTACCTTAAGCCATCTTAAATTCTCTTCTACACGCTTGCCTTTTTAAAACATCGGTGCAAAAATATTAATTTTTCTATTTAAAAATCTCTTACTAGACCCCATCACTTTCATACCTAGGCTGACCCACTTCTGTTGAAATCTTCAGACTCTGTCCGTTTCCATTGCTTTAGGAGTGTTCTGTCCTCTGCTTGAAATGTCTCTCCTCAGCTCACCCATCCCACCCACTCCCTTCTGACCAGTATCATTTCTTTTATGAGTCCAGTCTTGATCTCTTAAGGGTTAAGTCCCCTTCCTCCCTGTTTCCATAGCACCCAAGCACAGCACTTTAAGTCAGCGGTTCTCAACCTGTGCGAACGACCCTTTCACAGGGGTCACCTAAGACCATCGGAAAACAAAAAGATATTTACATTATGATTCATAACAGTAGCAAAATTACAGTTATAGAGT
>NW_017732559.1:267295-268315 GCF_001890085.2 Hipposideros armiger
AATTTAAAAAATGTTTATTTCACAATAATTTTTTTTTATAAAAAGGAATTAGTGAAGAGCTTGTAAGACACAGGCAGAATTCATAAGACATGTTAAACATATAAACGGAAGTGGTGAGTAAGTAAAGCACGTGTCCCTAAACAGAGATGGGGATGGAAGGACCAAGAGAAACCTAAATTCACAAGGCACTAAATATGCAGGAGACACCTAATATCCAAAAGGCTCTAAATATGAGATACCTGGTGCATTAAATATTTACGAACAGTAAATAAACATGGGATACATGAGGCACTCTGTATGAATGAGGTCTTAAGTTGGTTATCCCACATGTTCTCTGCTCGCAAAACAAAAATAAAAACCACAGCTGCTCAGTAAGCTAATTGGCAAGCTACAGGTCAGGCCAGGCAGACTTGCCCCTGTGTCTCTAATAGAGCTTGTATGTGTCACTGGTATCACCAGGGCATTTTCTCTCTGATTGGGCCTCTCACTCACTGAAGTTCTGGTCCTCTCTGCTAAAGCAGAGAGAAAAGACATGAAAACTGTGTGCCCCAAGATTCACGGAACGGGGTCCTTTAGTCACTGTGCCCTCTCCTAAGTGTGGCATCACTGGAGCCAACCATGAGGGAAATTCATCTAGGCGAGAGAAGAAGGCAGATCCTATAAGGACCCTGAGCTGGATGTCCCCAATTTACTAAGGAGGAAACAGAAGAAGCTCTCAGAGATAATTTATCCCAAGTCACATGGCCAGCAAGGATTTCATCTGTGATGTGGAAATATACTTCATGAAAATTGCAATTAACTTCAGCAATAAGGAGTCAAATTGTCTGTTAGGACAGAATTAGGCTGAGATGATTGACACATTAAAAAAAAGGACTGTTTTTTCTTAACAATCACCTATAAGTCACTAATTGATCCTTCTGAAAAATGGATTTCACATTTCTGACAACCAAAGGTAAAAAGCATTTGTTTATTGGAAGTTAAAAGAATTTAAATATGTTCTTATGTGACTCTACCCCACTT
>NW_017732559.1:270079-271306 GCF_001890085.2 Hipposideros armiger
AATAGAGAATTTAAAGCTATTAATTTGATAAACTTATAATTGAGAATTTCCTTTTTTACATTGTCTTTAATATAAATGCTATTTAAAAAAATAAGATTAGAAAAATATACAGAATTTATTGTCCGAAAACAATATGTTTAGTGAAATGACTGTAAAATTATAGCCATCTAATAAACTGAAATGCAGACAAAATGTAAATAGTAATTGTCAAACAAAGCAGTGTTGAAAAACTTCCTACAGTTCTTTAAATATTCCTTACATTAACATTTAAGAAACAAAAACCTACACACACTTCTCCTTGCAGCTGCTATATAAAAGTGTATATAAAGTTCCAAAACAAACTACTAAGAAAAGACCCACATTATTGTTGCATGTTTCTTATGAACAGACATTTCTCTGTTTGAAACAGAAGGCTGCCTGTTCACTGCAATGACTGAAAACAGGGAGTTGGTCATTCTGAACTGGGCCATAAGAAAAAAAATATGCAGTAGGAAAAATAATAAATTCACTCAATAGTAGGCAAAATAGTAACACGGTGGTTACAAACCCCACATTATCTCAATTGTGTGACTAATTTTTTATTTTGTGTACAAAAAAAGTTTTTTTCCCTTTAGCTCATGTGTGAAGCATATTTTTATATATTTCCTTCCTGGCCACCCTTCATGTTCAAGTCAAAGGTAGCTTAGAATAAATACTCAAAAAACACTTCTGTAAGCTCTAACAGAAATTTGAAGTTGCAGAACATAGCCTGTAAAATCTATATGTAAATATAATTACTTCACTCTGTAACAGTGCCTCCAAAACCTATGAAATAATATTTCCAAATTTCAATACATTTTCAAGCAATATAGTTGGTACATAAAATGAAGATGATTCAAGGTTATTACAGTGTGATTATACTTCATTTAAAGATAACTATAATGTTGTATTATCTTTAGAAGGAAATGGACAAATCAGTGTCTCTATCCACCCAACTATACAGGAAGTAGAATCAACAGATAAGGAATTGAAAGACTGGATGTAAAAAGCACAGCACTGAAACAAAGGGATGCTAAGTGATTACCCTTTGGGCATCTTCACACACTTGAACACCCAGACAAGACTCACCTTCCACTAAAGCCACCCATGCTACCCAAAGGGTTTGCTCTCTCCCTCGAAGGGACAAAACCTGTGGTCTAGGTGACACTGTTGGCATCTATTATTTGCTTATTTACGTATCCTTTTAGG
>NW_017732559.1:273191-295480 GCF_001890085.2 Hipposideros armiger
TCCTCATCACTGTCAAAACTCCCAACCACTAGCTTGTCTTCATCTGTGTCTGATGACGAATCACTGTCTTCATATATTGCCTCGTTCTCAGTTCCATCTATGGCATTTGAAACGCCACACTTCTTAAATGACTTGACAATGATCTACAACCACTGTATAAGACACACCCAGTTTTTAGACCCCAAGTTTTTTTCAAAAAAGGGTGCACCTTATACATGGGGAAATACAGTAATTGGAGCTCCAGCGGAAGAGCAGTAAAATGAGGCAGAAGCAAAGTGAAAAGATAATGACCAAGAAATTTCCAAACCTAATAAGACATAAGTTTGTAGATTTAAGAAACTCAATGAACCATGACAGAACATAAATTTGAGTTTATGGCAAGAAATATTAAAGATACAGAGGACTATTTCCTAATGATAACAGGATTGTGACAGAATAATGTCCACCCCAAGATGTCCATGTTCTAATCCCTGAAACTTGTGAAAATGTTACCTTACATGGCAAACGGGGCTTTGCAGATGTCAATAAATTAAGAATTTTGAGATGGAGAATTATCCTGCATTATCTGGTCTCAGGTATCCGTATTAGGTCAGGTAGGCCTAAACCAATCACAAGAGTCCATATAAGAGAAAAAAAAATGTGAAGAGGAAAACAGAAAGGTTAAAGATGCTTGCTACTCTGCTGGCTTTGAAGATGAAGCAAGGGCTACGAGCCAAGAAACACAAGGACGACAGTGATAGAAGCTAGAAAAAGCAAGGAAAGATTTTCCCCTAGAGCCTCTGGAGCACCTTGGTTTCAGCCCAGGGAAACCCATTTTGCATTTCTGACCTCCAGAACAGAGAGATCACAAATGTGTATTGTTTTAAATTGTGACAACTTGTTTTAGCAGCAGTACAAAACTAATAAAAGGATCAATAAAACAAAAACTATATATATACCGGGGGTGCCAAAAATATATATACAAGTGGACACTTTGGTCAATGTTGCTCAAACTGCAGTTTGCCATAATCAGAAGTGTCTGGGCACTGATGGTAACCACTTTGAGCACCTCTGGTAATTACAGAAGTCAAATGTGACTTTTATTCATCTTTCGTTATTGGTATATATTGAGTATTACAATTTTAATACAGTTTTCCTTTCTTAAATTGTGTATACATTTTTTTGGCACTCTCTGTATATAACAATCCTGAATGTCTCTATCCAATACTATGGCTTCAAATATAAAAAGCAAACATTGACAAAACAAAAGTAAAATGAATACATTCATTATCACAGTTGAAAAAGATTAACTCACATCTCTTAGTAATTAATAAAACACACAAGTTTTCAAAAGTCAGTCGAGATATGGAAGATTGAAGCAATACCATTAACTATCTTGACCTAGTTGATATTTATAAAACATTAAATACAAACACTGCAGAATACACATTCTTTAAATGCACATGCAACATTTACCAAGACATATGCTGAGAAATAAGGTACGTCTCCACAAATTTCAGAGAACCAAAAACACACTAAATATTGGGTTGTCGGAAAACATGACGCATGTTTGCAACAGATGGCGCTAGTTCATTTTTGGAAGTACTAGAGTCATTCGCATCTATGTTATTGCTATGTCATTTGACAGCTGACAGTTCTAGCTTCATTCTAAAATAAAATTGAGCGATTTGGTTGAGTTTGGGAGATTTTACAACAAGTTGAAGATGGAAGACCATACTGTGCATTTTTGCCATATTTTACTGTTTACTTCCATAAAAGGAAGAACGCGCATCAAGCTTGTGAAAAGTTGCATAAAGTTTACGGCGACAATGCTCTACAAGAATGTCAGTGTTAACGATGGTTCACAAAATTCCGTGCTGGTGATTTTGATCTCAACCACGCTCCTTGTCAGGGAGCCCCACCGAGGCTGAAGATGACAAAATAAAGGCATTGATGGAGTCAAACCCATGTTACACGATACAAGAGATTGCAGGAACATTGAACATCCATCATTCAAGTGTTCACAACCACTTGAAGAAGCTGGGATACATAGGCAAGCTCAATATTTGGGTTCCGCATGAACTCAAAGAAGTTCATTTGACAGCGCGTAGAAACATCTGTAATATGCTCATTACATGTGAGGAAAACGATCCTTTTTTGAAGCAACTGATAACTGGTGATGAGAAGTGGATTGTTTACAACAATGTGGTGTGCAAACGGTCTTGGTCCTGACGTGATGATTCACCTCAAATGACATCAAAAGCAGACAATCATCAGAGGAAGGTCATGCTCTCACTGTGGTGGGATTTTAAAGGTGTCATCTTTTTCAAGCTCCTACCAAGGAACCAAACAATCAATTCGAATGTGTACTGTCAGCAATCGGACAGTATGAACAAATCCATCATCCAGAAATGTCCAGAGCTTGTTAATTGTAAAGAAGTTGTGTTCCTTTGCAACAACGCGAGACCACACACAAGTTTGATTACCCGTCAAAAATTACTGGAGCTTAAATGGATGTGTTACCACACCCACCATACTCGCCTGACCTTGCATCGTCAGACTTCCACTTGTTTCACTCTCTTCAAAACTCCTTCCTTGAGCATGGTATAATGCTCAATTCAGATGAGGCTGTAAATCAGCACCTTGTTCAGTTTTTCTCAAATAAAGACAGGTCCTTTATGAACAAGGAATCATGAAGCTCACTGAAAGATGGCAAAAGGTTATCGAACAAAACGGGCAATACATCATTGATTGATCTTCGTTCTTTTTTTTTTTTTTAAAGATTTTATTAGGGAATTGGGGGAGGGGAACAGTGTTGGGGAATTGAGGAAGGGGACCAGCCAAGTTGTTGTTCTTCAATCTTCGTTGTGGAGGGCACCAGTCACCATCTGGCTGCCCATCGGCAGCTCGTGGCCTCTAAGCTCAAGGTGCTGTGTTCAATCTTATTTGTGGGTGGGCGTAACCACCATCCCATGTGGGAGTTTAACCAGCAGCCTTGTTGTTAAGAGCACACGCTCTATCCACTGAGCCATCCCCGGGCAGCAGCTCAGCTCAAGGTGCCGAGTTCAGGCTTAGTTGCAGGCGGGCATAGCCACCATCCCATGTGGGAGTCAAACCCGGCAGCCTTGTAGCTAAGAGTGCACGCTCTATCCACTGAGCCATCCAGGCAGCAGCTCAGCTCAAGGTGCCAAGTTCAGTCTTAGTTATGGGTGGGTGTAGCCCACCATCAAACAGGCAATCTTGTTGTTACACCAGCTGAGCCATCCTGTCACCTGTTGGCAGCTCACAACAGTTCAGCTTGGCACAGCGTCACTGGCCCATGTGGGAATCGAACCGGCAGCTCTATTGCTCAGAGCTCGAGCTCTTAACCCAACTCTTAACCAACTGAGCCACTCAGCTCTTTATATAAATAAATAACCTTTGAAAAACATAGACAAAATACGTCATGACTTTTCCGATAACCCAATATATTCTCTGACCACAGTAGAATCAAACTAGAAATAAGCAAAACAAGTAACTTTAAAACTCCTAAATACTGGAAAATTAAGCCAATTATAGAGCTTCCTCTCTGTCCCTCCTCTCCCCCCAAATTCTCATACCTTCGAGGTTGGCAGGGTGAGGGATGGGAACAGAGAATGCTTCTCCAAGCTCTGAAAGGTCACTGCCCTCGTTCAGACTCATTTTTGTCTTTAACACTTCTCCCATTCTCAGTAAAGCTTTTCCTTGTGCCTTCCTACCAATCCTTGCCTCCCTTTAAGGCCTAGCTTAAACCCTGCCTTCGTCATGAAGCAGTCCCTAATGATCTCAACTTCCCGACCACAAATTGTCCACTTCTTATTTAGCTCTCAATTACCTCCTGTCTTGAAGTATTATTTACATATTTCACATGTGTAAACACTAATTCCTCAATAAAATGTCAGCTATCTAATGATGTAACCTATGCCTTATAGACTTGGTATTCATGGGCCTGCAACATGACCATCAACTGGGGAGCTTGCTATTAGAAATGCAGAGTCTCAGTTCCTACCCTGACCTACTAAATGAAAATCTACATTTTAACATGATCCTCAAGAGACTAGGATACATATGGAAGTTTGAAATGCTATGCCTCACAGCGCTTCTTTTTAATCCATTACAATAAATGGTATATAGAAGCAATTCAATAAATACCACTCAAATTGACCTGAAAATACAACATGTATGCTGTGACATTTTTAACATCCAAATAGAATACAATAAATTTAAGGTCAGAAAAAAATATGTTTCCAGGGAGGAAGTGATTACTGGTATATTGGTAGACACATCTAAAATCTAGGCACGCTGCAACATAGCATGCCCATAAAAATCAAGATTTATATTTCTCCTGCTCATTGTCAAATATTCTCAAATATTTGACTAGTCACTAAGAACAATGACCCATAATGAAAAAGAAAACCATGATGAAAGGAAAAAGAAAGCCAAGTCAACCATCAATGAGATGAAAAAGACTTGTTGAAAATTAATTAGAGATATATCTACTATAACTATTGTATCTGCTATAATTAGGGCAGTAACTCAAATGCCACTTTACAGATATCTACTTTTGAACTGCCTCAGCCCCACTTAAAGTCCTCAAGGATATGATATTTATTGTGATTTAAAATGCTACCGTAAAACTAGTTCTAGATTTTGACAAATTTTATATAGTTTACCAGAGTGTTGAAAACTTATAATACATTTACAAAATGAGAAAAGTTAATATCTCACTTAGAAAAACAAATATGAATTCACATTTCTGTAATTTTGGAGGACTTGCATAAGGGTTTTGAAATTTGAATTTGAAAGCACAAAGTAGCCCTTTGTTTTGAGATCATTAACATGGCAACTTCTTCGGAATTTCTCCTCTGTTTCAGGGCAAACATCAGTCTTGATGACCTATTTGAACTTCTTAAAAAAAATTAATGAGGCACCTGATAAGATACCATAAAGAAAGTAAAATTTCATTATGTTGACACCATAGTATCTAAAAATCTCTGTTTCTAGTTTAAACAGGTCAATTAGTAGCTTATATTGCATGCCCAGTTTCTTACCCCCATTTTGAAAACAATTGGTCAATTCTTCCTCCCTGTTCCTACCTGTTTAATTCTATTCCACTTAAACAAAACATCAACATTCAATCCTTGAGTCCCTTTGACCAGACACAATACTTAAAAGAGGTTCCTCAGGGACAAGAAGAAAGTGTGTCCAGACAGGTGCCTACTGTCACACCTCACTTCCTTTTTCTGAAAGAACAAAATCACTTCTGATGGATAGTAATTTTGAAGTCTTACAAGAAATCACTAATTTGAATTACTTCAAAACTGGTGGTGAAATAGGAACTAAAAGAATCATATACACAACAAAGCATATAAAAATGTATTCAGGCCACGTTCTTTTTCTGGCCATAATGATAGGTAAGACCACTAAATGTGACCCATGGAATTAAAGCTATATTAAACTGTAAATAGCTCATAAAATTATTTTCTCAGAGGAAGATGTATTATTTGGTAATTCTGACAGATAAGACCAACAAAATGCCATTAAAAAATAATAAACCTACTTGTTGCAGCTAATAAAAGTGCTGCACCAAAACCCACAAAATGGGCATAAAACATACTATACTCTTTGATTTCATAAAGGGTTCAGATGCACTCTAATTTAAATAAATCTTTACCCTATAAGAAACTTAAAAAAAACTAACATGAGATATATAACAAATGACTAAATTCATAAGATTATCATTTTGTACCATCTTAAACTTGAAATTGTTTTGTGTTTTTTTGTGTGTTTTTTTTAAATTGGGGAACAGTGTGTTTTTCCAAGACTCATCAGCTCCAAGTCAAGTAGTTCTTTCAATCTAGTTGTGGAGGGCGCATCTCAGTGGCCCATGTGGGGATCGAACCGGCAACCTTGGTGTTATGAGCCTGCGCTCTAACCACCTGAGCTAACCAGCATTGCTTTTGAGGCATGGTGTGGATGGCTCAACTCCTTTAAAATAAGAAGCATGGATATTTGACTTAATATTTTCATTTTTTTTACATATTAATAGAAACATCCTAAATCATTCCACACAGTATATTTCACTCAAAGATTTAGAGATAATTATTTTTTGTGTTGCTAAGGACAGTAATATAAAGATTATGTTTCACCCAACTGTCCTTTTTACTCTCTTCCCTCACAGTTTATTCAATGACAGAAGTGCAGCGAAGTGCAGCTGTGCAGAAAACATATCAAAGATGATCACTATGAGGCCACTGACTGCTATTACATCACTTTCTCTGGCACTTTACTGTCAAAAGATTGAGCTGATATTTGGTTGACAACTATGTACTGCAAACATAGTCAGAAAATCATTTAAAAAAAAATTTAAAAGCTTTAAACAGCTTTTAAAGAATTCTACACAGGCTTTGTACACATCTGATCCACCTAAATGTAGTATCTAAAGACCAAATAGATTCTCAGGGTCTTGACAATCAGGGGGCGTGGGCCGCACCATGAAATTGGAAGAAATCCATGCACGTAGGCAGGTGACAATAGGTAGGCCTCGCAGGAAGCAGATGCCTAAACAGAGATAGTCAGCATCAGGGAGAGTACGTGGGCTGGTATCAGAGACTCAATAACAATGATTTACATTAAAACAAAATTTATAGAGTCAATCAACAAAAAATGTATTGAAAGCCTTCTGAATTAATCACTGTTCTAGAGTCCGATAATCCAGTTATGAATAAAACAAAGATTACTTACTTAGTAGAAGTGTCTATGCTAAACACTCTGTGAATACAACTGCTGTTTTCGTTGTTGATGTTAGTTCAAGGGAAGGTTTAATGATGAACTAAGCAGTAAACAAAGGCGGTAACTAAAGCACATGGAACAAGACAGTGTACAAATTATTGGAACAGTGATACAAGGCAGGGCCAAAAGTTCAATTCCTGGAATTAAGCTATTGAAGGCCCAGTAATAAAGGTTTAAGTCACTTAGCAGAAAACGTTTATGCCTGTACTGAGTATTAGAAATGAAAAAATAAACAGGACAAAACTGACCTTCTGAGCCACTGGAGCTCAGGACGGGCTGCTATTTAAGAACAGAATCTGCCCTTGAGTCTGGGTCAATGAGAAATCTGCAGGTGTTAAGTAGCCTAACTTCAAAGGGTAGAGATATACAGGGGCAAGAAGTCAGAGATCATACAGAAGAGTTCAAAGCAACGCTGTAGGAAAGAATAATCTGATAGCAATGAAATACAGAGATTGGAGAGGAATCTGAGATAAGACAGAAGGCATAACAGAAAGAGCATAAGATTGGAAGTCAGAAAATTTGGTTCTAGTCCCTGCTCTTTTACTTAATATTCTCTGATACTTCCAGGGTCTATGAGTTGTCATCTTTAAAATAGGGATAACAACGTGATTAGAAGGCTCAAGCAAGAAAACACGAGGATTCATTCTTGAATCTGCAAGAAGCCATACAAATGTGAGTGAAGAGACTATAGCAAAAGTTAGTCATTAAGCAGTCAACAGCAGAGCTAGAGCGAAGGCAATGTGAACTGTAATAGTAGGGACAGGGCAAGGAGAAAAGTACAATATAAGATAGTAAGGAGAAGAAAGCAGCAGGGTTTGGCAACAACTAGGGGTAAGTGAAAAAAACAGAAATTTTAAAAACATAAGTACCGGAAGACACAGTGTTAAGGGAGTGATAAAAAAAAATTAGAGTATAAAATTGTGGAAAAAAAACCACTAAGAATTACACCTATTAGTACTAAATCCGTGTGAAGATGGCATAAATGCTCAAATGGATACAGCTTTGTTCAGTCCTGATTATATCAATAGTTTCTAATATCAATGAGTCTGGCAATTGTAGCTTTTCGGATTTTACTAAATTTCCCTCTATTTATATGATATTGAGAAACAAAGAATGAAAAAAATGTACCAGCTGGTTATTTTTTAACTTGTAAAGGAAAAGTGCTGCGAGGCTTCTTTGCGTTACTTGGCAAACGTAGTGAACAACGAAAAGGTCTTGCTTCCTTCATTAGGTCACCTGTTGAGTTTGGTAAAGGCTGCAGCCAACAAAACCAATCCTTAGGTGACTAGATTTGATGATCAGATCATACTGGGAGGAAGCTTTGCTCTTTGCAAATGCCATATCATACTGGTCCACATTATTCATTAAAATACTATTGTAGCTGTCAGGCATTAAATGATTTAAAACCTGAAAATAGGGCAGTGGCAAAGAAAATGGGGGGAAATGGTATAGGCACAAAAGACAGTAACCACAATACATCTATGAATGAATAGCAATGACAAGGACTCTACCACTTCAGTTACACTGGTGAGAAGCCAATTTTGCCCCTCTTCTGGGCAATGTCTAATTCTGTCATTTACATGAGCAAAGGATAGCTGTAGATGGAATAGTATCCAGAAAATATTGATTTAATATGGTCTAGTCTGTATCTGGAAAAGATGATTAGTAAGAGTTTTGAGGCTTGCCTGGTTAATAATTCAGTAGGAATGACCCACACATAAAGTAACATGTTGAGTGATGAAAAACATAGCATATATTGTTGATCATCAGTCTCCTCAACAATGCAAATGCTTCTTAACTTGGATATCTGATATATGAAAACAGTATAGGGTTTCCTGGACTTCTCTGTGAGTCCATTGTCTGTTGATCCTAATATCGTATTATGATACCTCAATTGAACACATAAACATCAGTGTTTGAAGAATACTGGAAAACCACAGAAGCAACAGAAATGATGAACCAAAGCCATTTCATTCAGAATGTTCTTCAGTGAGTGGTGAATACTCAATCTATAGTAGCATCAATGAGAACTTGCCATTAATAAGTACAGGCATAGTTCGAAGATACTGCGGGTTCAGTTCCAGACCACTTCAATAAAACAAATGTCACAATAAAGCAAGTCGCACAATTTTTTGGTTTCCCAGGCCATATACAAGTAAATGTTTACACTATAGTCTATTAAATGTGCAAAAGCATTATGTCTAAAAAATGTACATTCCTTAATTTAAAAACACCTTATTGCTAAAAAATATTCACCACCATCTGAGCCTTCAATGGATAGTGACCTTTTTGCTGGGGAGGGTCTTGCCTCAATGTTGATGGCTGCTGACTGATCAGGATGATGGTTGCTGAAGATTGAGGTGGCAGTGGCAATTTCTTAAAATAAGATGACAATGAAGTTTGCTGCATCAATTGATTCTTCCTTTCAAGAACAATTTCTTGGGCCGGCCGAGTGGCACGTTGGTTAAGAACTGGCTTGGGATGCCAGAGGGCCCCGGTTCGGATCCCACATATGAGGGCCAGTGACACTGCCCTCTACAGCTAAGATGCTGAACAACAGCTCGACCTGGAGCTGGGCTGCTGTGGGTCGCCAGCGACGGCGTAGGCTGCAGCCCCTGCTGCAGTGGGCTGCCATAAGCTACCGTGTGTAGCCAGCAGTCAGCGTGAGTGGCCAGCAGCTGCAGTGAGTGGCTGTCCAGAGACCCAGCGACTGGTCTGCCTCACCCGGGAAGAGCGCAATGATATCAACATGGGCCAGTGAAGCAACATCCTCCACAACTAGACTGAAGAACAAAACGACAGCAACTTGTCTGTTCCCCTTCCCCCGATTCCCCAGTGCTGTTCCCGTCACCCAACTCCCCAATAAAAATCTTTAAAAAAAAAAAAAAGAACAATTTCTCAGTAGCATGTGATGCTTTTGATAGCATTTTACACATTTCAAACTTCTTTCAAAATTGAGGTCAATCCTCTCAAATCCTACTGCTGCTTAATCAACCAAGTTTATGTAATATTCTAAACCCTGTGTTGTCATTTGAACAATCCTCACAGCATCTTCACCAGGTTTAGATTCCATCTCGAGAAACCCCTTTCTTTTCTCATCCATAAGAAGCAACTCCTCACCCATTAACATTTTATCATCAGATTACAGCAAATCCAGTCACAAATTCGGGCTCCACTTCTAATTCTCTTGCTATTTCCACCATATATACAGTTACTTCCTCCACTGAAGTCATGAACCCCTCAAAGTCATCCATGAGGATTGGAATCAACTTCTTCCAAGCTCCTGTTCATTGTTTAATCTAAATATCTCATTTTAAAGATAAAGCCAAGAGAAAAATATGTGATTAGCCTAAGGTAATGCATCTAGTTACTCACATAAGCAGGGCTGAGACCCGGTCTTCAACTTGCATTCTCATAGTATAAACAATTCCTCATTTTTTGCCGCTCTCTTGGGGGTTGGTTGGAGCCCCACGGTGCAGGAGCCATGTTGACTAGCAATATTTACTATGAAATCACTTGAACTAATAATTCATATAACACCAACAGTTCCAACAGGATAAGAAACGGGACTTTTCTTGTTGCCTCTTAATTTCAATTACAAGCCTCAAGAAAAGTTTCTAGACACATCCCCACAGCATTTACCCAGAGGTGGCCAAACTGGCCCTTCAACTATCAGTCCTTATCAAGCATCTTCAAGCTATGTAAGGCCAAATGTTCATGGTGGGAACACTTTGAAGATAATTCGTGGATATAGAGAACACTCTATTCTTTTTCCTCTCCTAAGGATAGGGAAGTAAAATCTCTCTCGTCTATCAAGCCAAGAGAGGGGGTGGCCCAAGGTTCTCTTTACTTATGGAGATTAAAGAACCTTATAAAGGGGGTTGTGACATTTTACTTCTTCAGAACAGTGTCACATCTCAAAATGTCCATCTCGTGGAGGACAGGCCCATCTCAGTGTCAGCCCAGAGAGGAGGGGTGAGAGAGTCCCTGGGAAAATCTAATATGCCCTCTGGGATCTCTCTCTCTCTCTCTCTCTCTCTCTATATATATATATATATATAGAGAGAGAGAGAGAGAGAGAGAGATAGGTATAGTTAGAGGGCAGTAACTGAGCAAACAAGCTGCACTTTTGCTGTTTGACAAGTCACAGATATGTGATATTTCTCATTGTCCAAGTGAACAAAGACAAGAGTGGCCAGACAAGCCATTTAGTGGCAATTTTGCCAACGAAAGTTGAGTACCACCAGGCAAATTGGCATTCACTGTAAGCAGCTATAGGTATGTGAGGAGAGTAAGGAGGAAAAAGGAGCTAGAGTATCCCCAAGAGGTGAGGCAGAGCGTGCAACTCTCATCACAGATGCAGCAAGGAGAAAGAACACAAAGTAAAAATAAACTTGGGGGCTGTCCGAGTGGCTCAGTTGGTTAAGAGTTGGCTTAAGAGCGCGAGCTCTGAGCAACAGGATCGCCGGTTCGATTCCCACATGGGCCAGTGACGTTGCATCCAAGCTGAGCTGCCAACAGGTGGTAAGATGGCTCAGCTGGTGTAACAACAAGATTGCCTGTTCGATGTAGGCTACGCCCACCTGCAACTAAGACTGAACTCGGCACCTGGAGCTGAACTGCCACCCGGATGGCTCAGTGGATAGAGCATGCGCTCTTAACAACAAGGCTGCTGGTTCGACTCCCACATGGGATGGTGGCTACGCCCACCTGCAACTAAGATTGAACACAGCACCTTGAGCTTAGAGGCTGCAAGCCGCCGACGGGAAGCCAGATGGTGACTGGCGCCCTCCACAACAAAGATTGAAGAACAACTTGGCTGGTCCCCTTCCCAAATTCCCCAACAATGTTCCCCTCCCCCAATTCCCCAATAAAATCATAAATAGATAAATAAATAAATTTAGCACTTCTTTCATCAATGTCACCCCACTCCCTCTTTGGAAGACCCCGAAGCGGTAAGGTGAGCATGGAAGGAGAAATGGAATAGCAAATTAAGGCGCAGTGAGGTGAGCAAGTGGAGTGCCCTTTCCCACTATAGGTCATTAAGTCTATGGTCAGGACTGAACTGGATGGAAAGAGAAGACAGTGAATTGGATGTTTTTCGTTTAGATTGGACAGTACTTGAATTCCTGAAAATGAGACCATTCTTACAGCTGAAAATAACCTGAAAGTAATGGGACTTACCCAAGAGACTGGAAGAAAAATCAGACAAGTTTGGATTGAAGTATAAAGAAAAGTTTCCTAGATGTTAGCTACCAAATGCACTCTTCTCAACAAAAGCAGTTACAATCTTTAGGAATCATATTTGAGAGGACAACTTAATAACCTAGGGAAATACTCATAAAATACAAAATGTAAAGTGAAAAAAAAATGGAAAGTTGTATATGCAGTAGGATTCAATTTTTTATTATATTACATAGGAAATTATATTAAAACATAATAAGCATTGATAGATTTTTATTTTTCTAGGGGTGAAATTTTTATGAATTTTCTAAAATGAATGGATAATACTTTTAGAAAAAAAATGTATCAGAAGAAATGTACTGCTAAAAATTTTTGCAAGTAGCCTTGTGAAAAAATATGAAAAATTCTACTATTACATCAAAATCAACTTTTATATTGTTTTTAGTGTTATTAGCAGTGTTCCAAATCTTGCAGCCAAAGCAGTTGCCTTAATAAAATCAGATGATTAGAACTACAGCACACTTGAGTTTCAGGACCAGAAAGATAAACTGGTCAATAGAATGTTCACCCAAAACTGTCAAACGAGTTCACGATAAGACAATAAACATGACAGGTCATTGCTATAATTTTACTAAACAATGTCATCCCTATAAATTTAATAAAAAATATTTTTTAAAACTAATAAAAAAAAGAATTTAGATAATCAATTACCTTTCAACCTCCTCTCAATGGTGTCACCAGCTACCTCAAAATTTTCATTACCCACTTTCTCCCAGTTACCCAAACATCTTCAGCCCCTAGCAAATCTAGTCATCTAAGATCTTCAAGTTGCTCTTTGGTCTAAAACACAAGTATAGAAAAAGCTCATCACACTCCTATTCACCAAAGTAACCATCAGAAGTCCAAACTTCCCAGATTGTCATTCATTCAATACCTGTCTGTACACAGTCTCTATTTGGTGCCCTCATCTGTTTCTCACTTCCCTCCTAAACACCTCCATTGTGTGTTGAAGATCAGGGTCCAACCGCAGCATAGACAGGTGCTTAAGGCTAGAACACTGGCTGGAGTCCAGTTTGCCAGAATTCAAATCCAGCCTGTGACTTACATCTGTGTGTGTGACCCCCAAGCAAATTGCTTATCTTCTCAATTTGCTCATTCATAAAGTGGGACTAATATTAGTGCAACTATGCACCACTTAAGGGTAGGATACATTTTAAGAAATGCATTGTTAGGGGATTTCATCATTGTGCGAACATCCTAAGTACACTTACACAAACCTAGATGGTCCAGCCTACTATACACCTAGGCTACAGTATAGCCTATTGCTTCTAGGCTACAAGCCTGTACCACATTTTTGTACAAAACAACACAAGATTAAATCAAGCACAAGAGAAAATGGTGCAATCAAGAGATGCGGTAAACACGAGATGTGTGAGGCTGCTGCCAGCGTAACTAGGCATACTATTTCACAGCAAACTTTTTTAATATAGAAAGAGAACACTCTTAAAATAATGATTCAAAGTATAGCATAGTAAGTCTATAAACCTGTAACAGTCATTTATTATCATTAACAAGTATTATATGTTGTACATAATTGTACGTGCTATACTTTTATGACTGGCAGTGCAGTAGGTTTGTTTACAACCTACATCAGCATCGTCAGCCTCACCACAAACATGTGAGTAATGCATTATGCTAGAACGTTAGGATGGCTACGATGTCACTAGGTGACAGGAATTTTTCAGCTCTGTTATAATCTTAAGGGACCACAGTCATATATGTGGTCCGTCGTTGACTAAAATGTCATTATGCAGCACATGACTGTACCTATATTACAGGGTCATTGTGAGGGTCATGTGAGTTAGTATGTGTTTAGAATTTAGAACATTTGCTTCTGCCATATAATGAGTGCTTGGTAGTTCATTTATTCTGATTAGAAAACTCATCTATACCCTCAACCTACAACCTCACCTGCCCTGAACTGCTCTCAGGTAAGACTATTTTGTCTTTCCCATCACATATAAGTCATTACCTTGAGGTACATTTTCTTCTTGCTCCCTAGTGCAGTTTCCAACTTGTCTCTCCTCATTCTTCTCTCAAAGGTCCTATCTTCTTTAAGGCACGTGTCATCAGACCTTACCACCCTTCAACATCCTTTATTGCAATCCTTGTCACACTACCTCATCCGTTGATCTCACTTACAGTATCCCCTTCACCACTACTTCCTACCATCATTTTTGGCAACTTCAAATCCCTTAGGTGATACATCCAACACCATTATCTCACAGTTTGACCTCCTTAAAAACCATCCTCATCTTTGTTAAAAAAAAAACAATACAGTCAGAAGAGAACCACCTCATCTTATACTCCCATTCCACAATACATGCATCTGTACTCATAAATTCTGTTTTCTATCTTGTTAAAATGGAAATCTCCATGCTTATACCTAAGGCCACTTTCTCCACTTTCTCGCTTCACTCATCCCTACCTATCCTCCTTTTCAAGGACGTCAGTCCTTCAAATATCTTTCTTACATCATCAATTTCTCCCTCTCCTTGATCATTCCCATCAGACATAAGCACTGCCCATTACCATCCATTAAAACAATCCTCCTTTGACCTTGTTCTTCCCTGACTCATTGCTCTACTCCTCTTAATAGCAAAATCTTCTAAAAGCATTATTGATTTCACTGTCT
This sequence comes from Hipposideros armiger, assembly GCF_001890085.2. Taxonomy (NCBI): domain Eukaryota; kingdom Metazoa; phylum Chordata; class Mammalia; order Chiroptera; family Hipposideridae; genus Hipposideros; species Hipposideros armiger. The sequence continues at coordinate 287,860 of NW_017732559.1, forward strand.
CTGCTTCATCTCTCATTTTTTCCTTAATCCACTCCAAACAAGCACTCCACTGAAACAGCTCAGATCTGAGTCACCAATCACCTATCTCTTACCAAAGCTAGTGGTCAATTTTTGTTCACTTACTTGGCTTCCCAGCAATATTTGAAACGGTTGACCAGCTTCTAGTACAACATACTCCACCTTCTTTTTTCTAATCTCACTGGCTATTCTTCTCCAGTCTTATTGGCTGGATCTTTTTCTCTTATAGACCTCTAAATTTTAGAGCATCCCAGGGCTTTCTCCACACAAGCCCTCTCTAAAATTTTCTCTTCATAGGTGACCTCATACAATCCCATGCTTCAACCACATAAATGCTGTTGCCTCTCTCACAAGTTTATCTTCAGCCCAGGCATATTCCATGTTATCCAAACTCATATATTCAATAGCCAACTTGACATCTTTATTAGAATGTCCAATACATAACAATGGCAACACAGCCAAAGTAAAACTATTGATCTCCCTTCCCAAAAAAGCAATTTCTCCTCAGTGCCTCAAACCTGAGAATCTACTTGATTTTTCTCTTTTCATTACATGCTTTATCAGCAAGTCTTAACCGCTCTGTCTCCAAAATAGCCCCCAAATCTACTGTTCACCATCTCTACTGCTATTCTTTAGTCCAAGCCTCCCCCATCTCTGTCCTGGAACACAATACCAGCTTTCCCACTGGTCTCCCACCTCTATTTTGAAGTCTTATAACACGGTCTATGTCCCACATAGCAATCAGTGACCCTTCTAAAATGTAAATCATATCATGTCAGATCTCCCCTTAAAGCCCCCTAAAAGCCTTCCCACTAAAATTAAAGTCCAAAATTTCTATTCTAGACTATAAGGCCCCAAATGATCGGGCTCCTGCCTGTCTCTCGTTATTATCTCCATCCTCTTTTTTTATTTATTTTTTATTTGTTATATCTGGCTATAATGCTCTTTTTTCCATTCCACTAACAGGCCGGTGTATTTCTCAGAGCGTTTGCATTTGCTTTTGCTTTGCATGCTGTCCTCTCAGATCTTCTCATGCTCACTTCTCAATATCCAGGTCTCAACTCAAATGCCTCCTCTCAGCCAAAGCCAATTACTTTCAAGCATATTGTTTCCTCTTCTCCATAGTAGTTATCAACATCTGAAATTACTTTACTTTTTAATGTTTATTGTCCCTATCCTTAGCCAGTGTTAGCTCCTTGAAAGTGGAAACTCTTATTTTGCTCACATCTATAACCTCCAGACGCAGAACTCCCTTCCTGCAATAACAGTAGCAGTCAAATATTTTTGACTGACTAAAGTCTCCATAAGAATAATTGGGAGTATACTATATTTCCTCTGGTGTTGAGGACCATATCTCACATGCCTACTGATGTATTATTAATAACTTCACAGAGAAGGAGAAAGAAGAATTAAAAGTCTATTCTTGATCTTAAATAATTCAAAATCCATTTGAGGAGGAAGAATAAAACCAACATAAACCCAAGAAAACTATTTACAAAGCTGTCTATCATATACTATAAAATATACTTACATATGTGAACATGGTAGAATTAGTCAGGAAAGGCACCCTTAGGAGAGAATAATTCTATGAGGTATAGGTGTGATAAAAAAATATGGTGAATATTTTAATTTTTAAAAAGTTATATAGTAAAAGACACATTGCCATTAATCCCCCTCACTCGAACACACTTATCCCATCATTCTTGCCACTTTCTTAAGTAGTTTTAGAAGTCCTCTTTCATGAGTATATTTAGTTGTGCCATCATGGCTGCCTCAATGTCCTGAATCAATTCAAAATATTTACCTTTCATGGTCATTTTGACTTTGGGGAAGAGCCAGAAGTCGCATGGTGTCAGATTCAGTGAATTAGGTAGATGAGGACACACCATAATGTTTTTACTTGACAGAAATTGCCACATACCAGAAGCGATGTGTGACACGGAGCATTGTCATGACGGAGGATGAAACGGTTTGCCCATTTCTTAGGCCGTTTTCTACACGCGTCGTTTCTTACACGCTCTAATAAGTCCTTATAATATTCAGAGTTCACCACAGTATTCCCGGGTACAAACTCAGCTCATACAATTCCATCAAGGTCAAAAAACACAATTAACATCACCTTGATGGCATTCCGTAGCAGCATTCACCGTATCTTTTGATCACATCTCGTCTATTATCAATTTCTTTTTAAAGATGAGGAAATCGAGGCTCAGACAGCTTAAACAACTCACCCAAGGCTAAAAAGTAGGAAAGGAGTCAGGTTCAAACAAGTCTCTGATGTCAAAGCCCAATTTCCTCTTAGGAAATCATTCTTGCCACTTTCTTATACCAAGAGATGGTTACTTGAAAGGTACATGTAACGAAAGTTTGGATAATAGCAAACTGAGTTGTCAAGGACATCTAGAAGCCCATAACTCGACCAATATCACATGTTCAAAGTGCCTTGGGTCTTGAAAGATAAAATAGATCATCCGTCTCCTGAGAAAAAACACAGCCTATTTATTACCCACAGGACACCAGGATTGATGAAGCAGACACACAAGAAAAAGATATGCAGTTAACAAAGGGGTTTTAAATTTTATTCAAACAATTCTTAGAAAGGCAATATTTTAAAGAACTTTCCATGGACAGTTACTGCCTCATTCAGTCAGATCCGAGCTGGGCACTCTGAATGAATTGGGAATCAACGATGTGGGGAAAAGACACGTATTTAATTGTGTACATACGTGCATGTATGTGTGTGTACTTATGTCCTTGTACGTATGGATGAGTGGTTGTCAATAAGACTTTACAAGTAACATATGATGACAACAAAATGAAATTTAGGGAGAGGGATTATTTTTTTGATGAAATGAGCATGAAAATTAGGAGACGATAAGTACAGAGAAAAAGAATAGAAAGCAAATAAACCAACAGGGCTATGTTAAAGATTAGGAGATTGGAAAGATTAGATGTCATGAGGCTTAAGTTATTAAGAAGAGAGTTTACATTACTATTTTGGAAAATAAGGACTATTCCAATAATTTGGAATATGTGCGTTCATGTTACATTTTTGGCATGTTTCATGGGAGAGCTACCAGATCTTGTACGGACATGAAAGACTCTCTCAACAGGACTGAGTTCCTCAAGGGCAAAATCCTTAACCATTCATCTTGCATTTCCCAGTGCCTAGCAAAGTGTTTGGAGTGCACTTGATTTGAGTGGAACCCAATCACTAATAAACGGAATTGAACTAAATTGACATACATTGAAATTTATCTGAGCCAAAATGAATTGCAATGGTCAGGGATAAGAGCTACTTATTATCCTCACAAATTCATTTTTATTCCTCCATTTTCAATATCAAAATAGATTTACTTAAGTAGCTTCTGTTCTACGTGCAGTGAGCTTGGATCAACAGCTTTCTTTTCACACTTTTGCTAGCACTTTACAAAGAGGCTGTAACATACTCAGCAGGAGCATTACCCACTTTACGTGTGCCGGGCCTTGAGTCATGGAGAGGCGTCATGCTTTTTCCACAGGGTTACTTTTACATTAATGCCACCTCACAGTGGAGTCAATGGAACAGACGAGATCCTGAACTCCAAGTCCAAAGGCATTACTTTCATCCCCAAAGTTCATTTCAAAAGATTCAAACAGAAAAGGAAAATTATGCAATGTGCAAATAAACAGATTTGATAGTAAAAAAAAAAAAAAGGCACAAAGATGACTGCTTTTGGAAACAGAAGTTCCTGTGATTGCATTCTTTTTTCAAACATGGTTCTCATCAAAATGAATAGAAAACAACTCAAATATACAAGCATCTGATTTTTTCAGAATGAGGGTAGGGAATCTGATTATTTTGGAGGCTATTCATACTCAGTTTTATTGCTCTATTTCTCCCACTGTGCTCTTTATGTTAAGAGCTAATATTAGAGGGATCTTTCTGCTTGTCAAAGACAGCAAGTAGGACTGTTTTAGTCATCTGCAATAGTCCACTCAACTTTCTACCACATATTTGCTAAGTTCATCCATCTTCAAAGTGTTTCATTTCACAGTAAACCAATTTGTGAAGGACACAAAAGGTATTTGTTTTACCAATACAGTCAACTTTGTTTTCTAAACAGGTTTGTTTTAAAAAGTGAAGTTTGTTTTCAGGATCATTTACGTTTCAGACTTTGTTTGTTGATACTTAGAAACTTGTTTTTCAGTGCAAATAAAACTAGTCATCTAGTCCAAGGTTTAAGCAGCCAATAGTGTATAAACAAAGACCTAATTATTGAGTAAGGTCTTAAAAAAAAAGTCACAAATTTATTTTTATTTAATCATGATAATTAAACCAAAAAAATATGAAAAATGACTTATAATATGAACTACAAAAAGGAAGGACAAAGTTAATCAAATGTCTTTTCTAAGTTAGCAAAGGAACTCTAACCTAAATCAAATCTTTCAATTTCTTCACATTAGGCATGGAAATAGTGAGATGTTTTCTTAGGACTCATTAATGTGTGTATGTGAATGTGAGTAGGTGTTTTTCTGACTACTTTTGGAGTCTTGGTAAAAACTCTGTTGGTGTAACTAGAAGTGTGCTCAGGTTAATGATATACCAGGCAATATATTTAAGAGGTTTAAGGATTAACATGTCAGTCAGCTCACCCTGCCAGGTAAACAGTTAAAAATCAATAAGTATTCCCATGTCCTTAAAGATAAACCGGAAAGGAGTGTAATACCATTAGTATACATACCAACAGAGGACAAAGATTTTTAAAATATTGTAAACAACCTAGTCAAGAATGTATAATTATCTCTCAGTATTGACTTTCATAACTCAATGTATTCATAATGACAAACCAATACATCCATTTTATCATATACACACAGTGCTGATAAGTTCAGATGGTAATATCAAGGTCATATATTATCTAATATAAAATGCACTATTAATAATTTTTCTTTTCAGTTTTACTGAGATACAATTGACAAATAAAATTGAAAGACATGTAAAGTGTACATTGTGATGATTTCATATAATATACATTGTGAAAGGGTTCCCCCCAACAATTTCATTAATATATCCTTCACTTCACATTTTTTGTGTGTGTGTGAACACTTTTAAGTTCTATTCTCTTAGCAAGTTTTAATTATACAATACAGTATATCAACTATAATCACTGTTATACACTAGATCCTCAAACTATATTCATCTTACACCTGAAAGTTCGTAACCTTTTACCAATCTATCCCTACTTATCCTACACCTCCATCATCCCTTTTCTCTATCATTAGAGACACACATAATGAATTGTAAAAAGAGATCCCAAGTGAAGACTTGAGAGGATCCCTGTTAAAAAAATAATAAAATCTGTGGGCCGGCCGAGTGGCTCAGTTGGTTAAGAGTTGGCTTAAGAGTGAGGGCTCTGAGCAACAGGGTTGCCGGTTCGATTCCCACATGGGCCAGTGACACTGCACCCGAGCTGAGCTGCCACTGAACTGCCAACAGGTGGCAGGATGGCTCAGCTGGTGAGAGCACGTGCTCCTAACAACAAGGTTGCCTGCTCGAGGTGGTGGGCTACACCCGCCAGCAACTAAAGACTGAACTTGGCACCTTGAGCTGAGTTGAGCTGTCACCCAGGTGGCTCAGGGGATAGAGCACACGCTCTTAACAAGGCTGCCAGTTTGACTCCCACATGGGATGGTGGCTATGCCCAAAGTAACTAATTAAACACAGCACCTTGAGCTGAGGAGCGCGACTGGACTTGGAGCTGAGCTTGCTGCGCCCTCCACAACTAAGACTGAAGGACAACATGGCTGTTCCCCTTCCCCAATTCCCAAAACTGTTCCCCTTCCCCAACTCCCCAATAAAACCGTAATAAATTAATTAAAAAAATAAAATTTTGCAAGTCAATGAGTACAACTAACATTTATCAAGTACAACATTCTAAGCATTATTCTGAGTGTTTTATAATTATGCTAATTAAGTCTCATGACAATGAGATTATCCTATGAGATTAGTACTCTTATAATCTCATAAACAAAACCAAGATCAAGGTGGAATTTTATAAAACAGAGCTCACCAAAGAAATTATCCATACCTTGATGTTATTAGAAAAGAAACTGTGGTTAGTGACTACAAGTCTTACCTAGAAGGGGAAAACTACAAATTTATAGAAATAGAGATAAGTGGAGAGAGGAAAACAAGAAGTGGTAGAATGAAGAGGAGGAAGGAGAGAGAGAAAACTAAAAAAAGAAAAAAGAATCTAACATTTCCCAAACACTTCTAAATGCAAGGCATTTACAACATTCATATAATTTTTTTATTTTTTTTTTTAAGATTTTATTGGGGAACTGGGGAAGGGGACCAGCCAAGTTGTTGTTCTTCAATCTTAGTTGTGGAGGGCTCCAGTCGCCATCTGGCTGCCCATCAGCAGCTCGTGGCCTCTAAGCTCAAGGTGCTGTGTTCAATCTTAGTTACGGGTGGGCGTAGCCACCATCCCATGCAGGAGTCGAACCAGCAGCCTTGTTGTTAAGAGTGCACCCTCTATCCACTGAGCCATCCGGGTGGCAGCTCAGCTCAAGGTGCCAAGTTCAGCCTTAGTTGCGGGTGGGCATAGCCCACCATCGAACAGGCAATCTTGTTGTTACACCAGCTAAGCCATCCTGCCACCTGTTGGCAGCTCAGTGACAGCTCAGCTTGGGCGCAGCATCACTGGCCCATGTGGGAATCGAACCTGCAGCCCTGTTGCTCAGAGCTCACGCTCTTAAGCCAACTGTTAACCAACTGAGCCACTTGGCCGACCCCAACATTCATATAATCTTAACAATCCTATAAAATAGGTATTAACTATTTTACACATGAGAAAACTAAGGTTCAAAAAGGTTAAGTGCCTGTCCTAAAATTTTGAACTCAAATCTTTGTGACTAAAGTCCATACTCTTTTCAATAAGCCAACCTGTCAAGGTAAATAAAATTAAGGCAAGGGAAGGGGTGAAGGGAAAAGACAAAATTAATGAAGAATGTGAAGCTAGAAAAAGAGAGATCAACCAGCTTTTAGCAGTTTCTTGATGGATGCTGGGATAAGATAAAGCATTGTTGCCACACAGCCATGTTGCTTTTAATCTAGAATTCAGGGCTGCCAGGAGCCAGAATGGCTAGTTGATTTTAACAATCAGTGCCCTTGATCCCAGACAAGAAATGGCTAAAGGAGTTCATCACCACCAAACCAGTACTGCAAGGAATGTTAAAGGGGCTTCTTTAAGAAGAAAAAAAATAAAAAATATGAATAATAAAATGTTAACAACTACATATCTAACAACAATTATTTTAAATGTAAATTGATTAAACGCTCCAATCAAAAGACATAGAATGGTTAAATGGATAAGAAAACAAGAGTCTTTTAAGTACACCATCTACAAAAGACTCACTCCAAATCAAAAGACACACACAGACTGAAAAAAAAAGGGATGGAAAATGATATTTCATAAAAAATGAAAATGAAGAAACAAAAAAAGCTGGGGTAGCAATACTTACACCAGATGAAATAGACTTTAAAACAAAGGCTATAACAAGGGATAAAAAAGGATCCAGTAATCCCACTTCTGGGTATTTATCCGAAGAAACCCAAAAA